>NW_028318070.1:1437500-1717500 GCF_062004578.1 Staurois parvus
TAAGGTCCCTAACTCACATTCATACATATACTATGGACAATTTAAACAGGATCCAATTAACCTACCTGCATGTCTTTGGAGTGTGGGAGGAAACTGGAGTACCCGGAGGAAACCCACGCAGGCACAGGGAGAACATGCAAACTCCAGGCAGGTGGTGCCGTGGTTGGGATTCGAACCAACGACCCTAGTAGTGCCAGGCAGAAGTGCTAACCACTAAGCCACTGTGCAGTCTAGTTACACTAGAAATCAGAATGGGTCACCAGTTACAGTAGTAGGGAGAATGGCGGGGAAAGCCAGAAACAGAGCCTGTTGCCCCGATGACACTGGATTACATCCTACAAACAATTTTCACTTATATGGGAAGAATAAGCCTTAAAGTGGAATTCCAGGCAAAATATAACTAAGCCTAAATCTACTCCCACCCCCATTCTATGACTATTCTATCTACCCTGTAAAACAAAAGATGTCTATACTTACCTATTCTGAAGGTGATCTGGTCCAGTCACATGATCGAGTACTGGCACTGGCTTCAGGGGAGAGGAGGGACAGCCAACAACGGATACCTCATAGTAAGCCAACGGGTAATGTAATCACTCAGGCTCTGCAGCTGTTGTTGATGATCTCGCCTCTTCCCTGAAGCCAGCGCAGGAGAGATCATGTGACCAGTCCAGAGGAGCTTCAGAATAGGTCATTATATTATCTATTCTTTTACAAAATAGATAGCATAGTCTTGGAATGGGGGTGGGAATAGATTTAGGCTTAGTTAGAATTTGACTGGAATTCCACTTTAAAGTGGTTTTAAACTCTTGCATAAAAAAAAAAAAAACCCTCCTTCTGCAAGTTAAGGACATAATGTGCTAGTATTCACCACATACTAGCACATTTTGAAAACTTACTTGAAAACGAAGCCCTCCAGTGGTGAGCTGTCATCACTGAGCTTCACCTGGTCTTCCTTCAGGATTTGCAGGCTCTGGCCATTTAAATGACCGAGCTGCGATGACGTCACTCCTGTGCATGCACATGGGAGTCATGGCTGCGGCACAGAGCTCTGAAGTAACAACATTAATATGCCATCCCTTCAGAGCACATGTGTCGGTTACGTCACCGGCTGCAGATTATCTCCTGAACAAGTCACGTTTAGGAGTTATTACTTTATTACAAGCTTACCTGTAGGTACAAGTGTCCAAATGGTGGTTACTACCACTTTAAAGTGTAAATTCAAGGAACCAGAAAAACAATGCGTCACTACAAAGTTTACTGTAAACCCTGTAGCTCTAAGAAAAAAACCCATTGAAAAAAATGCTATTGCTTCAATTTAATATTCATTTAATGAATATTCTTCTCAGTTATAATCTTATTGTCTCATGAATGTAAATTGAAACTGTCTTTATTACCTCTAGGGCAGTAGAACCCAGCTGGGCACTGAAATCCACTATAATCACTGGTGTTTTCTGCACAGTAGTAGCCGGCGGGGCACGGTAAGCAGTCTTGTTGATGCGTAAGGTTGTTATAGGTCCCTGCTGGACAGGCGTATGGATGGAAACTTCCTGCAGGGCAGTAATGACCACGTGGGCAGCCTCCACCCTCTCCTGTGAACACTGAATGAGACATAACAAAGATAATGGAAATCATAAGTGTCCTTTTTACATCTACTCAACGTCCCAGCTAACATTTTCAAAGAAAGAGCATACATGATAGATTCAAATACATTAAGAGTCTATATTATGAGAGTGTCCAGGGATTGAGAATTGCACTAGACATCTTGTGCTGCCCCACAGAAGCCAATAAGATTCATCTGTTGTAATGCAGAAGAATGAAGTGAGAAATTATTTGGTGGATGTTGGGGAGCTCAAAATAGTTTTTTCCTCAATTTTATAAATGAGGCCATTAATCCCAAATAATTTTAATCATTCTATAAAAGTCATGTAGGATGATCTTTGCTGAATCACCTGGTCACCTGCTATTTGTAATAATGTCAGTCATTTTAGGAATGTCTCCATTTTAAGGCAATGGGGTTGATTTACAAAAACTGCAGAGTGCAAAATCTGGTGCAGCTGTGCATAGAAACCAATCAGCTTCCAGGTTTTTGTCAAAGCTTAACTGAACAAGCTGAAGTTAGAAGCTGATTGGGTACCATGCACAGATGCGCCAGATTTTTCACTCTCTGGTTTTAATAAATCAAACCCAATGTACTGTATGTATGAAATCCTGGATAGAGAACTTGCTGAACAAGTTTGGGAACTTCGTAATATCCATGAGGGGAATTTTATCCAGACATCGAGACAAGATGCCAAGGACATCAGAAGCTACCAGAAAGGGCAACACCCTGCCAGCCTTATAATGGAGGACACATGGACACTGATATAATGCTTTTATGATTGGATGAATATGAAGTCATTAGGAGTAATGATCAATTTTGTAGTTTGTTATTTATCTTGAGGTACAGAGTCTATAAAACCTATACAACCTTAGGGGGGGTTTGGTGGTCTATTGGCTTGTAATCCGCCGCCATGTGGTTAATAAAAACTTATCTAATTTGAGCCTATTCTCAAACATTGCTGCATCAGTTCCTCTCCAATCTTTACTCATGGTACGTTAGATTTGTGTTATGGAAAACCTAAAGAGCATAATGTACAGAGAGGAGAAAATGTTCTTATTGAAAATGACTATACAGATTGCATTCTGAGTGTACAATCGATTTAGGTCCCATTCACACATGCACAGATGTATTGCAGGTGTGTTATGCCCTGCTTCTTGTAATTTAATGCTTGGTGCAGTTTTCAGCAAAACACACAATAGCATATTTAAAAACACCTAAAATGTGCAACACACATACAGCAAACTACACCATGTGCAGATACGAACAGAGCATTAACCGGTGATTTAAAAGTTTGTGTTCTCAGATAGGCCCTGTTCACACCTGAGCGTTTTGTAGCTCCTAGCTTGTAGCTCCAAAACACTCAGAGAGAAAAAAAAAAATCAATATTACTCTATGGCGATGGTTCACATCTCCACTCCAAGTCACCTGAAGCAAAAGGCCTGAAGCTCAAAAACATTGTGGAACGACTTTTGTAGCTCCATTCGGGCAGATTGATGCATTTTAGGAGCGTTTTCATTCCCATAGAAATACATGGAAACGTGTGAATTGGCAACACATGGCAACAAATGTTGTCACAAATGAAATTTTTCTCTATTGGCTAATACAAAAACGCCAAAACTCCAAAAAGCCCAAAAACCCCTGAACAAAACGTGCATAAAAACATGTGCAAAAATGCTATGCTCAGGTGTGAATGGAGCCTTATAGTCCAATGCACTGCATTTATTAAAATTATTCTGGCTAGATATAGTGAGAACTATCTATATCTTTAGCCATTATAAAACCGGAATCATTTAAAAAAATTCTAAGAATAATGATATATCTCAACAGAGAAACAATAAAACAAATTCTCATTAAATTTTCATCTTTGTGACTGTGAAATTGAAAAGCATTCATTCAAACAAAGGCTTATATGAACCCAGCTCATTGTGTTATCAGCGTGTAATTTTTTGTTCACATGTTAAAATCTGGATTTTTTTTCAACAGAAATTAATTTAAACCCCCAAACAATTATGTATTTTTTAAAAGCAGAGACCCTGGAGAATAAAATAATGGTATTCATTTCTTATGTTACACAACATTTGCACAACTGTTTATCAAATGCATATTTTCATGGGAATTTTTTTTTTTATTTTTAGTGCAGACAATACAATATAATTAGAGATGAGCGAAGTATTCAAAAATTCGATTCGACTGATTCGGTGAATTCGTGGAAAAATTTCGATTCGAGTCGAATATATTCGCTGTGAATTTAACTTAAAAAAGGGTGTTTCTAGGCTTCAGAGAGACTTAATATTAGTGCTGAACACTGTACCTTTAATTTAAATGCCCTTGGAGTCTGCTGGGGAAGAGAAATAATACTGTCAGGCAGTATGACATGCAGATGAGTGCCGTCGATCTTAGAATCACCGCACACTTCACTCATTTGGCCAGTCACGGGGCCAAAACCAGAGTGTGGAGCCACAGTGTGGCGGTGGAGGCAGCAGCAATGGGAGGCCATACAGCACCCTATGACAAAAATGGAAACCACCAGCAGTGTGAGGAGACCTGAAAGTGGCACATGGCAGAGTGTGGCGATAGAGACAGCAGCAATGGGAGGCCGTACAGGGACCCATGACACACTCTGGACCTGGCAGCAGCATGAGGAGGCGGTACAGGGGCCCATGGCAGATTACGGGCCTGGCAGCAGCATGAGGAGTCGGTACGGGGGCCCATGGCAGATTACAGGCCTGGCAGCAGCAATGGGAGGCCGTACAGGGACCCATGACACAATCTGGACCTGGCAGCAGCATGGGGAGGCGGTACAGGGGCCCATGACAGATTACGGGCCTGGCAGCAGCATTTGGAGTCGGTACGGGGGCCCATGACACACTCTGGACCTGGCAGCAGCATGAGGAGGCGGTACAGGGGCGCATGACAGATTACGAGCCTGGCAGCAGCAACTTGGACAGGAGGACGTTCAGTTTCTGCACCGTCTGGTGCGTGCTCGCAAACTGTTGTCTCTTGGAAACGGATTCCAAGAAAGACTGCTGACGGAATCCGTGAAGAGGAGTAGCAGGAGAAGGAGCATCTGAACGAGCGGAATATGCCAACAAGCGACAACAGGGGCCCATGACAGATTAGGGGCCTGGCAGCAGCATGAGGAGTCGGTACGGGGGCCCATGGCAGATTAGGGGCCTGGCAGCAGCTATGGGAGGCCCGTAATCTGCCAGCACCCTATGACAAAAAATGGAACCCACCAGCAGTGTGAGGAGACCTGAAAGTGGCACATGGCAGAGTGTGGCGATGGAGACAGCAGCAATGGGAGGCCGTACAGGGACCCATGACAGACTCTGGACCTGGCAGCAGCATGAGGAGGCGGTATAGGGGCCCATGGCAGATTAGGGGCCTGGCAGCAGCTATGGGAGGCCCGTAATCTGCCAGCACCCTATGACAAAAAATGGAATACACCAGCAGTGTGAGGAGACCTGAAAGTGGCACATGGCAGAGTGTGGCGATGGAGACAGCAGCAATGGGAGGCCGTACAGGGACCCATGAGAGACTCTGGACTTGGCAGCAGCATGAGGAGGCGGTATAGGGGCCCATGGCAGATTAGGGGCCTGGCAGCAGCTATGGGAGGCCCGTAATCTGCCAGCACCCTATGACAAAAAATGGAACACACCAGCAGTGTGAGGAGACCTGAAAGTGGCACATGTTTGGGGCATGATTCATGGCGGATTTAGTCAGTTGTGTCAGGAACTGGTGGTTTGAAATCCAGACTAATCCACGCCTGATTCATTTTCACAAACGTCAGTCTCTCCACACTTTGGGTGGACAGTCGTGTCCTCCGCGGAGTTGCAATACCTCCTGCCACACTAAACACGCGCTCCGATGCCACGCTACTGGCCGGGCATGACAGCCTTTCAAGGGCAAATTCAGCTAGTTGGGGCCAAAGGTCAAGTTTCGTTGCCCAGTAGTCAAGGGGATTGTCTACCTCGGTTGGCAGGGTGCTGTCCAAGTAGGCCTAAGCCTGTTGTTTGAGGTCCTGCTCCAGGTCCACCTGATGCTGCTGCTGCGGCTGGTTAGTAGTTTCCTCACTGCGCTGGTGAAGAAAGCTACTCATCATCGACTGCAGACTGAGGCAGCCGCTGCTGGTGGAGCTGCCACTGCTCCTACCACCCCACCCCTCCCCTGCTGCCATGGCAGCGGAACGCGAGCGCACAGGGCCCACAGTGTCTGAGGATGGACGTTGGCGCAGACAGGCAGAGACCAGCTGACTACATAGGTGGTTTTTATAGTACGTTATTTTGGCCTCCCTCTCAGCAGGTGTGAAAAAGGCCACCATTTTTGAACGGTAGCGAGGGTCCAACAAGGTGGACAGCCAAAAGTCATCCCTCTGTCTGATGGTTATTATTCGGCTGTCGCTACGCAAGCAACCGAGCATGCTATGGGCCATTTGTGCCAAGGAATGCGAGGGACTCCCTGCCTCCATCTCCACAGCATACTGCCACGGTGCGTCTGGGTCCTCTGTCTCCTCCTCCTCTCCTCTACCAGATGCTCCTGCTCCTCCACTCCTGTCCGCTGAGTGGAAAAACCACCCATTTCACTCAATAATTCCTGAGCACCAATGTCCTCCTCTACCTCCTCCTCTTCTTCCTGTCCTGCCCCCACAGGGGTCATGTGGCGTTGAGATCTGTGCGCCACGTCTACCGCACCCTGACCAGCCATTGTTAACAGCATTTGTTCCAGGACGTGCAACAGAGGAATGACGTCGTTCATCCCATAGTCCTGCCGACTCACGAATAGCGTGGCCTCCTCAAAGGGCCTGAGCAAGCGCAGGTGTCACGCATGAGCTGCCAATGGCTGACATCTAAGTTACACAGGGAGTACCTTTATCCGCTTTTAACATCAGGAAATCGGTGATGGCCTTTCGCTGTTCGTAAAGGCGGTCTAACATATGTAGGGTTGAATTCCACCTTGTTGCAACGTCACAGCATGAGGAGTCGGTACGGGGGCCCATGGCAGATTACGTGCCTGGCAGCAGCAATGGGAGGCCCGTAATCTGCCAGCACCCTATGTCAAAAAATTCAACACACCAGCACCTGAAAGTGGCACATGGCAGAGTGTGGCTATGGAGACAGCAGCAATGGGAGGCCGTACAGGGACCCATGAGAGACTCTGGACCTGGCAGCAGCATGAGGAGGCGGTATATAGGGGCCTATGGCAGATTAGGGGCCTGGCAGCAGCTATAGGAGGCCCGTAATCTGCCAGCACCCTATGTCAAAAAATTCTACACACCAGCAGTGTGTGAGGAGACCTGAAAGTGGCACATGGCAGAGTGTGGCGATGGAGACAGCAGCAATGGGAGGCCGTACAGGGACCCATGAGAGACTCTGGACCTGGCAGCAGCATGAGGAGGCGGTATATAGGGGCCTATGGCAGATTAGGAGCCTGGCAGCAGCTATGGGAGGCCCGTAATCTGCCAGCACCCTATGTCAAAAAATTCTACACACCAGCAGGGTGTGAGGAGACCTGAAAGTGGCACATGGCAGAGTGTGGCGATGGAGACAGCAGCAATGGGAGGCCGTACAGGGACCCATGACAGACTCTGGACCTGGCAGCAGCATGAGGAGGCGGTATAAAGGGGCCTATGGCAGATTAGGGGCCTGGCAGCAGCTATGGGAGGCCCGTAATCTGCCAGCACCCTATGTCAAAAAATTCTACACACCAGCAGTGTGAGGAGACCTGAAAGTGGCACATGGCAGAGTGTGGCGATGGAGACAGCAGCAATGGGAGGCCGTACAGGGACCCATGACAGACTCTGGACCTGGCAGCAGCATGAGGAGGCGGTATATAGGGGCCTATGGCAGATTAGGGGCCTGGCAGCAGCTATGGGAGGCCCGTAATCTGCCAGCACCCTATGTCAAAAAATTCTACACACCAGCAGTGTGAGGAGACCTGAAAGTGGCACATGGCAGAGTGTGGCGATGGAGACAGCAGCAATGGGAGGCCGTACAGGGACCCATGACAGACTCTGGACCTGGCAGCAGCATGAGGAGGCGGTATATAGGGGCCTATGGCAGATTAGGGGCCTGGCAGCAGCTATGGGAGGCCCGTAATCTGCCAGCACCCTATGTCAAAAAATTCTACACACCAGCAGTGTGAGGAGACCTGAAAGTGGCACATGGCAGAGTGTGGCGATGGAGACAGCAGCAATGGGAGGCCGTACAGGGACCCATGACACACTCTGGACTTGGCAGCAGCATGAGGAGGCGGTATAGGGGCCCATGGCAGATTAGGGGCCTGGCAGCAGCAATGGGAGGCCCGTAATCTGCCAGCACCCTATGTCAAAAAATTCTACACACCAGCAGTGTGAGGAGACCTGAAAGTGGCACATGGCAGAGTGTGGCTATGGAGACAGCAGCAATGGGAGGCCGTACAGGGACCCATGAGAGACTCTGGACCTGGCAGCAGCATGAGGAGGCGGTATATAGGGGCCTATGGCAGATTAGGGGCCTGGCAGCAGCTATGGGAGGCCCGTAATCTGCCAGCACCCTATGTCAAAAAATTCTACACACCAGCAGTGTGTGAGGGGACCTGAAAGTGGCACATGGCAGAGTGTGGCGATGGAGACAGCAGCAATGGGAGGCCGTACAGGGACCCATGAGAGACTCTGGACCTGGCAGCAGCATGAGGAGGCGGTATATAGGGTCCTATGGCAGATTAGGGGCCTGGCAGCAGCTATGGGAGGCCCGTAATCTGCCAGCACCCTATGTCAAAAAATTCTACACACCAGCAGTGTGTGAGGAGACCTGAAAGTGGCACATGGCAGAGTGTGGCGATGGAGACAGCAGCAATGGGAGGCCGTACAGGGACCCATGAGAGACTCTGGACCTGGCAGCAGCATGAGGAGGCGGTATATAGGGGCCTATGGCAGATTAGGGGCCTGGCAGCAGCTATGGGAGGCCCGTAATCTGCCAGCACCCTATGTCAAAAAATTCTACACACAAGCAGTGTGAGGAGACCTCAAAGTGGCACATGGCAGAGTGTGGCGATGGAGACAGCAGCAATGGGAGGCCGTACAGGGACCCATGACACACTCTGGACTTGGCAGCAGCATGAGGAGGCGGTATAGGGGCCCATGGCAGATTAGGGGCCTGGCAGCAGCAATGGGAGGCCCGTAATCTGCCAGCACCCTATGTCAAAAAATTCTACACACCAGCAGTGTGAGGAGACCTGAAAGTGGCACATGGCAGAGTGTGGCGATGGAGACAGCAGCAATGGGAGGCCGTACAGGGACCCATGACAGACTCTGGACCTGGCAGCAGCATGAGGAGGCGGTATATAGGGGCCTATGGCAGATTAGGGGCCTGGCAGCAGCTATGGGAGGCCCGTAATCTGCCAGCACCCTATGTCAAAAAATTCTACACACCAGCAGTGTGAGGAGACCTGAAAGTGGCACATGGCAGAGTGTGGCGATGGAGACAGCAGCAATGGGAGGCCGTACAGGGACCCATGACAGACTCTGGACCTGGCAGCAGCATGAGGAGGCGGTATATAGGGGCCTATGGCAGATTAGGGGCCTGGCAGCAGCTATGGGAGGCCCGTAATCTGCCAGCACCCTATGTCAAAAAATTCTACACACCAGCAGTGTGAGGAGACCTGAAAGTGGCACATGGCAGAGTGTGGCGATGGAGACAGCAGCAATGGGAGGCCGTACAGGGACCCATGACAGACTCTGGACCTGGCAGCAGCATGAGGAGGCGGTATATAGGGGCCTATGGCAGATTAGGGGCCTGGCAGCAGCAATGGGAGGCCCGTAATCTGCCAGCACCCTATGTCAAAAAATTCTACACACCAGCAGTGTGAGGAGACCTGAAAGTGGCACATGGCAGAGTGTGGCGATGGAGACAGCAGCAATGGGAGGCCGTACAGGGACCCATGAGAGACTCTGGACCTGGCAGCAGCATGAGGAGGCGGTATATAGGGGCCTATGGCAGATTAGGGGCCTGGCAGCAGCTATGGGAGGCCCATAATCTGCCAGCACCCTATGTCAAAAAATTCTACACACCAGCAGTGTGAGGAGACCTGAAAGTGGCACATGGCAGAGTGTGGCGATGGAGACAGCAGCAATGGGAGGCCGTACAGGGACCCATGACAGACTCTGGACCTGGCAGCAGCATGAGGAGGCGGTATATAGGGGCCTATGGCAGATTAGGGGCCTGGCAGCAGCTATGGGAGGCCCGTAATCTGCCAGCACCCTATGTCAAAAAATTCTACACACCAGCTGTGTGAGGAGACCTGAAAGTGGCACATGGCAGAGTGAGGCGATGGAGACAGCAGCAATGGGAGGCCGTACAGGGACCCATGAGAGACTCTGGACCTGGCAGCAGCATGAGGAGGCGGTATATAGGGGCCTATGGCAGATTAGGGGCCTGGCAGCAGCTATGGGAGGCCCGTAATCTGCCAGCACCCTATGTCAAAAAATTCTACACACCAGCAGTGTGAGGAGACCTGAAAGTGGCACATGGCAGAGTGTGGCGATGGAGACAGCAGCAATGGGAGGCCGTACAGGGACCCATGACAGACTCTGGACCTGGCAGCAGCATGAGGAGGCGGTATATAGGGGCCTATGGCAGATTAGGGGCCTGGCAGCAGCTATGGGAGGCCCGTAATCTGCCAGCACCCTATGTCAAAAAATTCTACACACCAGCAGTGTGTGAGGAGACCTGAAAGTGGCACATGGCAGAGTGTGGCTATGGAGACAGCAGCAATGGGAGGCCGTACAGGGACCCATGACACACTCTGGACTTGGCAGCAGCATGAGGAGGCGGTATAGGGGCCCATGGCAGATTAGGGGCCTGGCAGCAGCTATGGGAGGCCCGTAATCTGCCAGCACCCTATGTCAAAAAATTCTACACACCAGCAGTGTGAGGAGACCTGAAAGTGGCACATGGCAGAGTGTGGCGATGGAGACAGCAGCAATGGGAGGCCGTACAGGGACCCATGAGAGACTCTGGACCTGGCAGCAGCATGAGGAGGCGGTATATAGGGGCCTATGGCAGATTAGGGGCCTGGCAGCAGCTATGGGAGGCCCGTAATCTGCCAGCACCCTATGTCAAAAAATTCTACACACCAGCAGTGTGAGGAGACCTGAAAGTGGCACATGGCAGAGTGTGGCGATGGAGACAGCAGCAATGGGAGGCCGTACAGGGACCCATGAGAGACTCTGGACCTGGCAGCAGCATGAGGAGGCGGTATATAGGGGCCTATGGCAGATTAGGGGCCTGGCAGCAGCTATGGGAGGCCCGTAATCTGCCAGCACCCTATGTCAAAAAATTCTACACACCAGCAGTGTGTGAGGAGACCTGAAAGTGGCACATGGCAGAGTGTGGCTATGGAGACAGCAGCAATGGGAGGCCGTACAGGGACCCATGACACACTCTGGACTTGGCAGCAGCATGAGGAGGCGGTATATAGGGGCCTATGGCAGATTAGGGGCCTGGCAGCAGCTATGGGAGGCCCGTAATCTGCCAGCACCCTATGTCAAAAAATTCTACACACCAGCAGTGTGAGGAGACCTGAAAGTGGCACATGGCAGAGTGTGGCGATGGAGACAGCAGCAATGGGAGGCCGTACAGGGACCCATGAGAGACTCTGGACCTGGCAGCAGCATGAGGAGGCGGTATATAGGGGCCCATGGCAGATTAGGGGCCTGGCAGCAGCTATAGGAGGCCCGTAATCTGCCAGCACCCTATGTCAAAAAATTCTACACACCAGCAGTGTGAGGAGACCTGAAAGTGGCACATGGCAGAGTGTGGCGATGGAGACAGCAGCAATGGGAGGCCGTACAGGGACCCATGAGAGACTCTGGACCTGGCAGCAGCATGAGGAGGCGGTATATAGGGGCCTATGGCAGATTAGGGGCCTGGCAGCAGCTATAGGAGGCCCGTAATCTGCCAGCACCCTATGTCAAAAAATTCTACACACCAGCAGTGTGAGGAGACCTGAAAGTGGCACATGGCAGAGTGTGGCGATGGAGACAGCAGCAATGGGAGGCCGTACAGGGACCCATGAGAGACTCTGGACCTGGCAGCAGCATGAGGAGGCGGTATATAGGGGCCTATGGCAGATTAGGGGCCTGGCAGCAGCTATGGGAGGCCCGTAATCTGCCAGCACCCTATGTCAAAAAATTCTACACACCAGCAGTGTGTGAGGAGACCTGAAAGTGGCACATGGCAGAGTGTGGCGATGGAGACAGCAGCAATGGGAGGCCGTACAGGGACCCATGAGAGACTCTGGACCTGGCAGCAGCATGAGGAGGCGGTATATAGGGGCCTATGGCAGATTAGGGGCCTGGCAGCAGCTATGGGAGGCCCGTAATCTGCCAGCACCCTATGTCAAAAAATTCTACACACCAGCAGTGTGTGAGGAGACCTGAAAGTGGCACATGGCAGAGTGTGGCGATGGAGACAGCAGCAATGGGAGGTCTCCCATTGTCCCAACATGGCCCAAATAGTCCCAACATGGGCCCCCTGGCCACGCTTGACTTTCTGGCCACATAGTCGACATACGGCTACGTTTACTTCCTCGGGCGGCTTGACGAAAAATTGCCACACCGCCGAGTAGGAAACTTTGCCCCCGATACTCCTCACTGGCTGACTGCTGCTTCCTCCATGCACACCGGCACCACTACTGGCCGTGGTGGTAGGCTGCAGTGGAGCTGGTGCTCTACTCCGTGGCCGTTTGGCTCCACTGACACTGCTTCCACTGACACTGCTGCGACCCTGCTGCTGTCTCCTGGGCAACCCACCGACTGTTTCGCTCACTGCCAAGCTGCCACCCTCTTCTCCTGATGATGCGGAAGAAATTGCCTGATGACGACGAGGCTGCCAAGTGCGATCAACCTCCTCATCATCAAGTAGGGTCTCCGCCTCACTACTAGCCCCCTCGGCTGCGTCTGGGTCAGGAGACAGACCTGTCTCTAGACCGGCTACCGGGCCACTCTCCTCGCCACTACTTCTTCGCCTAGCTGCTGAAAAGGCGGATGTCTCCCCCCGTTCCTGACCGCCCTCTGTTAGCTCTTCCTCACTGTACAGTGGGGCTGAGCCCACAGCATGCGATACTTCGCTTGGTGAGGGAACACCAAAGGACAGGGGCAGGTAGAGGACACGTGATTTCAGTGGGCTTGGTCCCGGGCCATGCCAACTAACGGTTGTGTCTGACGTACCCACCGACCGTTGGCTGTAGGTGTCAGAGGTGACCTGGGAAGAGGAAGACGACCGAGCCAACCAATCGATGACGGCAGGGTTGTCGGTGGAGACACGACCGCTGGATGACACCGGGAGCACTGGCCTCTGGCTGCGAATAGTGCTGCCTCGACCCCTTCCTCTGCTGCCACGTCTGCTCGCTCCTAAAACATTGCCTCCTCTGCCACTCCTCTGCATGTTGTCTGACATACTCTTTAATTAAACGATTATGTGTCCCTGAGTAACAATTCTGTGTCCCTGAGTAACAATTCCGTGTCTGTGCGAGTAACAATTCTGTGGCCCTAAGTAACAGTTCTGTGGCCCTCAGTAACAATTCTGTGTCCCTGATTAACGTTTCTGTGGCCCCAAGTAACAGTTCTGTGGCCCTCAGTAACAATTCTGTGTCTGTGCGAGTAACAATTCTGTGTCTGTGCGAGAAACAATTCTGTGGCCCTAAGTAACAGTTCTGTGGCCCTCAGTAACAGTTCTGTTTCCCTGAGTAACAATTCTGTGTCTGTGCGAGTAAGAATTCTGTGTCTGTGCGAGTAACAATTCTGTGGCCCTAAGTAACAGTTCTGTGGCCCTCAGTAACAGTTCTGTGTCCCTGAGTAACAATTCTGTGTCTGTGCGAGTAACAATTCTGTGTCTGTGCGAGTAACAATTCTGTCTGTGCGAGTAACAATTCTGTGGCCCTAAGTAACTGTTCTGTGGCCCTCAGTAACAGTTCTGTGTCCCTGTGTAACAATTCTGTGTCTGTGCGAGTAACAATTCTGTGGCCCTAAGTAACAGTTCTGTGGCCCTCAGTAACAATTCTGTGTCCCTGATTAACGTTTCTGTGGCCCCAAGTAACAGTTCTGTGGCCCTCAGTAACAATTCTGTGTCTGTGCGAGTAACAATTCTGTGTCTGTGTGAGTAACAATTCTGTGTCTGTGCGAGTAACAATTCTGTGGCCCTAAGTAACGGTTCTGTGGCCCTCAGTAACAGTTCTGTGTCCCTGTGTAACAATTCTGTGTCTGTGCGAGTAACAATTTTGTGGCCCTAAGTAACAGTTCTGTGGTCCTCAGTAACAATTCTGTGTCTGTGCGAGTAACAATTCTGTGGCCCTAAGTAACAGTTCTGTGGCACTCAGTAACAATTCTGTGTCTGTCCCTGAGTAACAATTCTGTGGCCCTAACTAAAGTTTCTGTGGCCCTAAGTAACAATTCTCTGGCACTCAGTAACAATTCTGTCTGTCCCTGAGTAACAATTCTGTGGCCCTAATAACGTTTCTGTGGCCCTAAGTAACAATTATCTGGCACTCAGTAACAATTCTGTCTGTCCCTGAGTAACAATTCTCTGGCACTCAGTAACAATTCTGTCTGTCCCTGAGTAAAAATTCTGTGGCCCTAAGTAAAGTTTCTGTGGCCGTGAGTAACAATTCTCTGGCACTCAGTATCAATTCTGTCTGTCCCTGAGTAACAATTCTCTGGCACTCCGTAACAATTCTGTCTGTCCCTGAGTAACAATTCTCTGGCACTCAGTAACAATTCTGTCTGTCCCTGAGTAAAAATTCTGTGGCCCTAAGTAAAGTTTCTGTGGCCCTGAGTAACAATTCTCTGGCACTCCGTAAGAATTCTGTCTGTCCCTGAGTAAAAATTCTGTGGCCCTAACTAGCGTTTCTTTGTCCCTAAGTAACAGTTCTGTGGCCCTGAGTAACAATTCTGTGTCTGTGCGAGTAACAATTCTGTGGCCCTAAGTAACAGTTCTGTGGCCCTCAGTAACAGTTCTGTGTCTGTGCGAGTAACAATTCTGTGTCTGTGCGAGTAACAATTCTGTGGCCCTAAGTAAAGTTTCTGTGGCCCTCAGTAACAGTTCTGTGTCTGTGCGAGTAACAATTCTGTGTCTGTGCGAGTAACAATTCTGTGGCCCTAAGTAAAGTTTCTGTGGCCCTAAGTAACAATTCTCTGGCACTCAGTAACAATTCTGTCTGTCCCTGAGTAACAATTCTCTGGCACTCAGTAACAATTCTGTCTGTCCCTGAGTAAAAATTCTGTGGCCCTAAGTAAAGTTTCTGTGGCCCTGAGTAACAATTCTCTGGCACTCCGTAACAATTCTGTCTGTCCCTGAGTAACAATTCTCTGGCCCTCAGTAACAATTCTGTCTGTCCCTGAGTAAAAATTCTGTGGCCCTAAGTAAAGTTTCTGTGGCCCTGAGTAACAATTCTCTGGCACTCCGTAACAATTCTGTCTGTCCCTGAGTATGAATTCTGTGGCCCTAACTAGCGGTTCTTTGTCCCTAAGTAACAGTTCTGTGGCCCTGAGTAACAATTCTGTGTCTGTGCGAGTAACAATTCTGTGGCCCTAAGTAACAGTTCTGTGGCCCTCAGTAACAGTTCTGTGTCTGTGCGAGTAACAATTCTGTGTCTGTGCGAGTAACAATTCTGTGGCCCTAAGTAACAGTTCTGTGGCCTTCAGTAACAATTCTGTGTCTGTGCGAGTAACAATTCTGTGTCTGTGCGAGTAACAATTCTGTGGCCCTAAGTAAAGTTTCTGTGGCCCTAAGTAACAATTCTCTGGCACTCAGTAACAATTCTGTCTGTCCCTGAGTAACAATTCTCTGGCACTCAGTAACAATTCTGTCTGTCCCTGAGTAACAATTCTGTGGCCCTAAGTAAAGTTTCTGGGGCCCTGAGTAACAATTCTCTGGCACTCAGTAACAATTCTGTCTGTCCCTGAGTAACAATTCTCTGGCACTCAGTAACAATTCTGTCTGTCCCTGAGTAAAAATTCTGTGGCCCTAAGTAAAGTTTCTGTGGCCCTAAGTAACAATTCTCTGGCACTCAGTAACAATTCTGTCTGTCCCTGAGTAACAATTCTCTGGCACTCAGTAACAATTCTGTCTGTCCCTGAGTAAAAATTCTGTGGCCCTAATTAAAGTTTCTGTGGCCCTAAGTAACAATTCTCTGGCACTCAGTAACAATTCTGTCTGTCCCTGAGTAACAATTCTCTGGCACTCAGTAACAATTCTGTCTGTCCCTGAGTAAAAATTCTGTGGCCCTAAGTAAAGTTTCTGTGGCCCTGAGTAACAATTCTCTGGCACTCCGTAACAATTCTGTCTGTCCCTGAGTAACAATTCTCTGGCACTCAGTAACAATTCTGTCTGTCCCTGAGTAAAAATTCTGTGGCCCTAAGTAAAGTTTCTGTGGCCCAGAGTAACAATTCTCTGGCACTCCGTAACAATTCTGTCTGTCCCTGAGTATGAATTCTGTGGCCCTAACTAGCGTTTCTTTGTCCCTAAGTAACAGTTCTGTGGCCCTGAGTAACAATTCTGTGTCTGTGCGAGTAACAATTCTGTGGCCCTAAGTAACAGTTCTGTGGCCTTCAGTAACAATTCTGTGTCTGTGCGAGTAACAATTCTGTGTCTGTGCGAGTAACAATTCTGTGGCCCTAAGTAAAGTTTCTGTGGCCCTAAGTAACAATTCTCTGGCACTCAGTAACAATTCTGTCTGTCCCTGAGTAACAATTCTCTGGCACTCAGTAACAATTCTGTCTGTCCCTGAGTAAAAATTCTGTGGCCCTAAGTAAAGTTTCTGGGGCCCTGAGTAACAATTCTCTGGCACTCAGTAACAATTCTGTCTGTCCCTGAGTAACAATTCTCTGGCACTCAGTAACAATTCTGTCTGTCCCTGAGTAACAATTCTCTGGCACTCAGTAACAATTCTGTCTGTCCCTGAGTAAAAATTCTGTGGCCCTAAGTAAAGTTTCTGTGGCCCTAAGTAACAATTCTCTGGCACTCAGTAACAATTCTGTCTGTCCCTGAGTAACAATTCTCTGGCACTCAGTAACAATTCTGTCTGTCCCTGAGTAAAAATTCTGTGGCCCTAATTAAAGTTTCTGTGGCCCTAAGTAACAATTCTCTGGCACTCAGTAACAATTCTGTCTGTCCCTGAGTAACAATTCTCTGGCACTCAGTAACAATTCTGTCTGTCCCTGAGTAAAAATTCTGTGGCCCTAATAACGTTTCTGTGGCCCTAAGTAACAATTCTCTGGCACTGAGTAACAATTCTGTCTGTCCCTGATTATGAATTCTGTGGCCCTAACTAGCGTTTCTTTGTCCCTAAATAACGATTCTGTGGCCCTCATTAACAAGTCTGTGTCCCTGAGTAATGGTTCTCTGTCCCTGAGTAATGGTTCTCTGTCCCTAAGTAACTTTTCTCTGTCCCCAATTATCGTTTCTGTGGCCCTAACTCTGTCCCTGTCCCTAGTACAGAGCGGTCTGCCTCTGTTCAATAACTGCAGGCAAATGAAGAATTCCAAAATGGCCGCTATTTATAGCTCGACCATTACACAGTGCTGGCTGGCTGGCTGCTGATTGGCTGATGCGATCACATGTAGTTGAGGAATGCATTATGGGTCAGCGCGCCTTGTCTGTGCGCCTTCCCAGACATCCCCGCTCCGTCGCCGCACATGTCAGCCGCCATTTTCTGAAAAATTTCGATTCGCGCATCCGAATTAGGCTATTTTTCGGATTCGGCACGAATCTAAATTTTTCCGATATTCGACTCGAATTCCACTTCGGATACTTCAATTCGCTCATCTCTAAATATAATACCCAATTTGTGGGTAAAATATAAGGGATGGAGTAGAATTGAGTAAATAGATACCAAACATGACAAGCCTTAAAGTGTTACTAAACCTGGGACCCTGCATTCACTATATCCACTCTCCCCGGACCCTGCATTCACTATATCTGGTCTCTCACAGTACACACAACATTGAAATGCAATTATTTTAGTAAATATAAACTGCTAAATACCTTTTCTGATCTGCAGTATATGGCAGTCTTGTGACTTATATCAGTGTCCAGCCCACAACTAGTTAAGCGTGTAGGAGGAGTTTTCTTTCTGTTCTAGGAGGATGGAAATCCCCTGACCTCTGTCTGGACCAGGGGCGGACTGACCATTTGGGAACTTGGGCACTGCCCGAGGGCCCGGGGTCAGTAGGGGGCCCACATGAGATGCCCCTGGTACCTTTTTCATAGGCTTTTTTGAGTTTGGGCAAGGACACAGGGTCCCCATGAGTTGTCAGTCCGCCCCTGGTCTAGACAGTGCTGATTGGCCCTGTGCTAATCATTTGTACTCTCCCAAGAAAAAAAAAAACCTCTCTAGCAATATACTCCACACTGAGCATGTGCATGTGACTACGGGTTCAGTCTGTATCAGGGGGTCATTTCAAAAAGAGGAGGGAGAGAGAAAAAAGACTCAAACAGCCTTTTTACACAATGCAGATGATTAACCCCTTAGTTTCCACAGTGAGTATAACAAGCATGCTTTACTGCATATACAGACTGATATTACTGTTGTGGGTTTAGTAACACTTTAAAATTATGCTATAGAAAGGCAAAAAACTATAGTACCCAAAAATGTCCATAGGTAATGCTTTAAATGCCTTTACAGGTCATCAGTTTAGAGTTAAGCATGTACTATGGCCCTAGATAGTTCATGGTTAATAAGCTCCTGATCCAGAGCTAGTGACATCATTGCACAAACCCAGAAGTGGTGACTGGTGGGTCTATATACATACAATAGTTCACTGGCATAGTAGTGCATGTAATTTGTGAGTGGTTTTCAATAGTTTTGAAGAAAGGGCGGTGTTTTTAATGTAATACATGATGATGACCTTTTATTGCTTTTGAGACAAACAAGGATTGGAGTAGTGTTACTTTATGTGTGGAGCCCAGGACTTGGAGAAAGAGGAGATGATCTATTAGTGCATTTTGAGAAAAATACAGGAGATGCTTAAAGCCCTAAATAAAAGTAAGCATATGGTGACCTATTTACATTATAGGTCAATTCTCCAGGTTTGCAGATTGTGTGACAGGTGGTGGAGCACAAAGTGGTGATTATGGAATAAATACACAGCACAAGCGGAGGATCACATGTATTGATTGTGTACTTTAAAGGACTGCACAAATTAATATATACTGTACACTTTAACTTGGGGGTTTTTGATTCAGTATCATTTTGGAGGTTTATGATTCAGTATAATTTTATTTAAACTGTAGGCATCACATATAGTACTCAGTAGAATCACAGTGTCACTATTATACTATATTGGGTACAATGCTGTATAACTTCATTTTTATAATTCACTGGTTGCACTGCAATTTTTAAGTATAACCTTGATAGACAAAGGGTTGATCTACTATATACTTTACTGAACAAAAAAAGATGATCATTTTAAGGTTGATTCATCTTACCTTCTCCTGTGGGTGCAGGGGAGGAGACCCCAAGAGTACAGTAGTACCCTGCCAGGCAAAGTCCAGTAGGTGCTGACTGTCCGACTGAGCTGCAATAATAGCCAGGGGAGCACGATGTACACTGGGATTCGGCACTCAGGTACAATCTAATTATAGAAAGATTACTTGTACAGCATACCAGTCATAATTATATTAAAGTCATTTTCATGTTCAATACTGACCGGTCTGAGAAAGTGCCATACGGACATGGAATAGGTAAGCTGGTGCCTGAAGGACAGAAGTGACCAATTGGACAAGGACCTCCAAAACTTTCATTGCTGCTACCAGAAGGGTTGCTGACAAGTGAACCTGGGAGATCATTACACAGTGAAATTGACTCAACATCTACATTTTATACTAGGCTCACAAAATATCTCTGGGGATAGGTCACAGCTGAGCTTCCAAAATGACAGGTTGCTTTCTTTGAAGTAGAACTCCAACAAAAACCTTTAGATGTTTTGAAGAGCTCAGGAAAGAGTTAAAACCTCTATCAGGTTTGTATTGCTATTTATATCCCTGTTGTAGAGATTTCCCTCCACCCCAGAGACCATTATCTTTGGGATAGAAGGGAGGGGACTCCATACACCAAAAAAACCTTCACCCTTGCCCAATCTACTTCAAACATTTTTTTATGTCTATGCCCCTGTTTTTTGGATGAGGGAGATCTTACTGCCCCTGTTTGAGGTAGAAATAGAAAAAGTGACCTGAATGGTTAGAACCTCCACTATCTAAAACTGAAGTTATGGCTGGATTTACACATTAAATCAATAGTAGATCATTTGTCAAGCACAGATAGCACACAAACAACATATTATATCTTATTGGAGATCATGCTAAGAATACATTTGTACATTTTCCAAATTGTCCATGGATAACTCGACTTATTGTCATTGGTAGAGCAAGATCAAGGTGATCCAGATGATTAAAGACATGTCTATGTGTAATTTGGCAGACTGATATTTTTAGCCATGAAACCTCTTTACAAAATGGTGGGAAGAAAATTAACACAATCTGATTTCCATATGAATGAGGCAGTATACCTCAAATAAACGAACAGGTCTGCACATGACCAAAATGACACATCCAAAAGCCATGTAACATGAATAAGAAGCTATTATCTTTTTACCTGCTGTACAAAAGAATCCAGCCTGGCAAGGTCCAGATACAGCTGAGGAGGCCCAGTCTCTGCAGAACATCCCTAAAGTTTAGGAATTACACTCAGTGAAATGCACTCCGCAAGCTATAGCACCAACACATACAGTGCAAAGTGTCACTAACCCAGTATGATTTATTTTCTAACACTAGGGGCAACTACCAAGACACGTGTTCATGTGTATCAGCATATTTCTGTTACTACATAGAATAAATGGATGCTTATATATTGTGTACTACAAAATAGGATCAGGATACAGCAATATAATTTACTGTCAATAAGAATATCACCTGGCAGACAAGGAAGGCACCCTTTGACTTTTGTGACACCTGGCACGGGATTGAAGGTTCCAGAAGGACAGGGAACTGGGGTAGCATCTATTTCCTCTGGACAGTAATATCCAGCAGGGCAATGGACTATGTCACCATCAACACAGGTATGACCAGTAGGGCATGCTTTACACACAGACTGGCCTGGAAGTGAAAGAAACCATGTTCATTATTGCATTATTATTATAATAAAGAAGCACAGATATGATGGACCCTGTTTTTTTTATTTCTTTATTTACACATCAAAGTTAGAATTACTAGACAAGAGGTGCAAAACCTACAATATGTCAAATGTATAAATTATAGCCATGTATAGATCATAGCCTGTAGAACAGACAGAAAGCTAAATTCTTATTGTCTCTTTAGATCCATGGAGCATTTAGTGTAATAATGCACCTCATTCTGAAAATTATTCTCCAGTAATCTGAATGGGCAGATTCTGTTGTATCATCCCCAAATACTAAGCTGCATATCTGGAGTATAGATCTTATTAGATCTCAGTACAGTCCTGAACACCTCAAGTGGCACAAGAGTATTCCACATGTAGCCAGGTGCTTGGCTAGAGACAGAGAGCGATGTAGGACACTGTGCTGTAGTGCTCTCTGTGCTCCCAATGGACTTCAGCTAAATGGGTTAACACTACTTCACTTCCATCCACCAAGGGGAGCTAACAAGCAGAAGGAGCTCACAGGGCTTGTTGGTGGGCAGCACTGAACTACTGAAGATGTAGTGCAGGAGAAGGATCATGCTATGGGAGTCACCAGACTATAGAACTACAATTCCAAATGCGAGCTGGGTATAATAAGAGAGAGAACTGTATTTTCACAGGCTGAATTCCGATGAGTTTTCACTATGCTGCGAGGAGACCACGGTGTATACATCATTGCTCCTGTGTGCATATCAAGCTACAACAAACTTGCGGCCACGTGCTGAGAACCAGAGTTGTTCCAGGCAGATCCGGAAGTGAGCTGACATCTGAACAGCAGGACCCCTGTTGCTGTATCGATGGGACTGGTGAGAGGACACTGCTGCCATTAACCTGTTGCTGCTGGCACATAGTAACTGTCCATAATTCCATGTCCATGTAGCAGCATTCTTTACTACATGAAGATTTTACTGGGACCGTACTCATGTGCACCGCCATAAAGTCTGGGCCTCAGTGCCAGCTGGCTGAAGAACTAGGGATAAAGACTGCTCACTCAGAGAGCTACTTCACAAGAACTTTGCCTATTGTCCATAGTAAGAGGTACCTCTTTTCACTGCTGCCATTCATATAGAGTGCACTCTAAAGCGTATATAGTCTAATGTTTACAGAGGAATTATCGCAGTATTGATTATCATTGTGGTTACTGTTTTCTAATGCCAATACTTACTGCTGATTTTATGGATTACCAGGTTTACTCTAATTTAGCTGCATAGAACTCCATTCTATGCTGCTATAGCCTAGTGATCACATTGTCTAATGAACTTTGATTGACCTATTCCTTTACTTACTCATTTTTGTGCATACTACTATTTACTGCAACTTGTGATTCTATATTGGGTTCATTTACCACTAACCAACCTGATGTTTGCTTTTTTGACACTGAACCTTAGTTGTGTGCAGGGTATCTATATTTTTGCTCCCAGTAGCAGTGCAGTATCCATTTGCTTAACTTGGTGTATCAGTGGGGTTAAGGTTGTCCTCAGAGTCAAGGCAGAAGCACAGAGAACCCATTCTACCAAGCAGCTTCTGCTGGGGTAGCACTACACATGTGCAGAATAATGTACACATAATTATTTCCTAATATCTTCTTTCATATGCATTTAAAGTCACCAAGGAGAAGGGTGGTTGGCTTAGGACCTCTAACAGTCAACAGTCAGTTCAATTCAGAAGTTTTCCTTCTATGTGCAGCATCACCATTTTAAAACCAGGGAGGTTTTTTTCCTCAATGACAGAGTGCAGGGTAATGTACTTTACAGCTTTATACATTTCTGCCAAAAGTCTATGTGTAGAACTCTTGACTTAATAGCACAGATACAGCTCAAAATACAGGGACTGTTTTCCAACTTTTATGTATGTTTAGGACTGCTGGATCTGATCAGTGCAAGGTAAAGAAACCAAGGCTTCCCTAGAGGTAGAGCTTATGGGGAATACCACCGTTTAGGTTTTGAGGATATAGTCCAAAAAGCCCTTTATTTACTTTGGCAAACACTGCTTATTATACAAGTAGCCTAAAAATCAGCTATACTTTATGCTTCAAGTATAGCTGAATGATAGCAGATTTGCATTGTGTGAGATGAGCCCATATTCATGAATTAATGACTTTACTGGCAGCGGCCATTTGTGAGATAAACTAAGCATAATGAAATATGTAGATGAAGTGCAATGTCACAGAATATGAAAGCACAGGGCTAATGGAAAGATAGCATTCATTGAAAGCTTCCATACCTGTAGAATTGCTGTAAGTGCCCTCTGGACATGGTGTGGGCTTAGTTGACCCTACAGGGCAAAAATGTTTAGCAGGACAAATGTTCCCTGTGACATCATCCTGAGGTCTTGGACTTGCGGAACCAAGAAGACAGAAATACCCTGTACAATAGGACATGCAATGACTGACCTATTTTCCATGAGAAGTTTTTGTCACAGTAGATAAATCTTTTATCTTACCTTTATGACAAATTCCAGCTGGCTCCACTAGGCCAGGAGAATCACAATACAAACCCGGAGGGCACGGTA
Source organism: Staurois parvus (assembly GCF_062004578.1). Lineage (NCBI taxonomy): Eukaryota > Metazoa > Chordata > Amphibia > Anura > Ranidae > Staurois > Staurois parvus. The sequence continues at coordinate 1,460,803 of NW_028318070.1, forward strand.
AACACCAGGAACTATTTGATGATTCTCTGTGACTGTTCCATGTGCCAGAAGGACAAGATTCTTTCATCCCTTTATAGCAGAAGTAACCAGCAGGACAAATGTCGCCAAACTGTGAACCCATCTAAGCACAGAATGTACTCAGTTATTCACTTGTAAGAAGCAGGAATAAGCAGAAATATGTTGAAAGTTTTATTAAAAGGGGACTTACAGGGTGAGAAGTGTTGGATCCCCGTGTACAATAATACCCTGCATCACAAAATCCTTCAGGGTGGGACAACCCCGGACGACTGCAGAACATGCCCAGAGAGCACAGCTCACAAGACTCGATAGCTACGTTGCCAACTAGATTAGAAAAAGTTCCCTAAATAAAATAATATAGTATGAAGTTCACAGCATAACAGATCAAATCAAGCTTATTTTTTGAAATAACAAAGACAATTTATCAATATTACCACTGGGCATGGTATTGCCACTATGTTTCCAAGAGGGCAGTAATGGCCCCAAGGACAGGTGGAGACATCAGATAAACTGCTTGAATTGCAGAAGTTTCCTGGAGGGCACGGTCTGCAGGATGACTGACCAGAGAGCTATAAAGTAAAAGGGTAAAATCAGTTGCCTTTGCAGAGAATTTTTTTTTTTGCCATTTTGGGACCTCAGTGAGCTAAGCCACACAGTCCTAATGAATGCTTTAGGAAAAGTAACACCTAATAATCTTGGTGCCACTAATATTGATTTTGGAATCTAAAATGGAATATTATTCCAGAGACTGCATAGCTGTGACCTAACTCTCTCTAGCCAGTAAACAAAATATCCATTAGGTGTTTAACCCTGGACTTCAATGCAATGCATCAAGGCCCTCTTCATGTGTACAATTTATCTGATAGAGGTCCATGCACAAACTAAGCAGTATGAACATTCTAGGGATTGAGATGGTCATACTATTTCCAGCCTCTGTTTAGAAGAGTGCGGTGAGCGATATTAGGAACTGTTTCAGGTATGCGGACTTATTAAATTTAAATATCAAAAAGCTTAGCAATAATTATGCTGTAGCAGACATATGTTATGGGTATCCAGAGCACAAGGATCCTAGTACTGCCAGATGTTATAATAAATTATCTATATAGAAATAGCATTTTAGAATAGATCAGCAGTCTAGAAATTCCTGTCAAGACCACAATATTAGCAGCTTTTATGGTATATTATCAACTTTAGAATGGCACAGCAGTGACACTGTATAGATATTAGAGTGCAATAGGTTCTAGAATAATATTGATATTGAGACTGCCTAATGCGTATACACCTCTGGATGGCGTGCATTCATTCAAAGGGCTAGTTTATTGTCCTTCAGACTTTAGGGGGGCTGGACTATGGTCAGCGGGAGTGGAAATGTTCCTGGCATCAGTGGGAGTAAACATTGCTACATTTGGTATTAGGGGGAGGAATAGTGTCCCATTGTTGCTATCAATGGGAGAAATAGTACCCTATTGCTGGTGTCAGTTGAAAGAATGTCTCATGTCAATGGGAGGAATATTGCTCCAAAGTCTGGATAAAGGCAAGCAAAGGGCCGCAGTTTGGAGACCACTGTTCCAGTTATAGGGAAATATTTAGCATATGTAAAGAAGCTCTCTGCTTACTGGCTGAAATGTTCCTGGAAGACAAGGCTGCGGCTGGAAAGATCCCTCTAAAGAAAAGAAGCCTTGTGGCACCTCATTCTGCACTGGTGACCTAGAGCCTTCTGTGCAGTAGTAGCCAGCACGGCAGTATCCAGTGGGAGTGGATCCTATTTGTCCATCACAAAACATCCTGCAAATAGAAGACATGGGTTACGCTATGCCTAAACTATAAGCTGAGCTGTCCTTACCTTTAATGGACATTTACATACCCAGCTGGACATGTAAGGCACCGACTCAATTGTGCTAGACCAGTCCGGTTACTGTATGTGCCTGGAGAACATGGTGTTGGCCAACCAGAACCAGCAGGGCAGTAAGTTCCAGGAGGACACACACCTCCTGAAGGAGTCTTTACAATAACAGAGAGTGGAAAATGGTTAGAAGAGAGGTATTAAAAGCAGTCCAGAAACAGCTCACAATACACAATACAGACTGAAGATTGCTTGCAGTTCTCAGAAACATTTCTGCTTTATAAAGATTCCTACTCAAAAACAATTTTTAAAAAAATTTAACAAAATTGTTTTTTTTTTCCCAACATCTGTGTTATAGGTCAGTTTCTAAGAGGTTTCACTACCGAGCTCATGGATCTTTCAGGGCAGTAGAATCCTTCCCGGCATTGACCAGTGCTGGCTGAGAGTCCCACTCCAGCACAGAATTGCCCAGGTTCACAAGGTCGACACTCCGTTTCACCAGACAAGCCTTCAAGAGGACTGTATGTGCCTTCTGGGCATGGTTCTGGATGAGAACTGCCAGGGGAGCAGTAGAAACCCTGATGACAAATGGGTATATATAAGTGTCAGAGAAATGAACACGTATTACAAAAAATAGACAGAAAAACAGTTCGGCAGGTTAGGCGTCATATGACAGAACACATGCACAGTCTCAGCTAGAAGGGGGAGGGCATAAGCAATGAGGAAAATATATCTATAGAAGTTGCAGATAACTCGTAAACACAGCTCAGTGTGATATTCCCTTTACAGGTTATCTGTTTTGCAGTAAGCAGCATACTCACAGCTGGACACAGTTTGGGTGCTAGTAAGGATGGCAAGTCACAGAAGAAGCCTCTGGGGCACAATAGGCAGATTGGAATCTCTAGGCCCATCTTAGTCATGTTCCAGTGTGATCCAGGCTGGCAGGGAAAGGTCATTGGGAAGCCTGTTCCGGGTGGACAGTGATATCCCTGGGGGCAGAGCCCAGTCTAGAGACAATGTAATACAGCTATTTATAATTATGCATAACAATTATTCTGTATATGACCATAGTTATGGCACCCATATGGACAGTCTGTCCAAGCCTTATTCCTCTCCCTACTAAAGGCATCATATAGCAATCTCATAATCTACCAGCCACACTACAAAGCAGTGGGATTGATTTACTAAAATTGGAGATTGCAAACTTTGGTGCAGCTGTGCATAGTAGCCAATCAGCTTCTAACTTCAGCCTGTGCAATTAAAGGATAACTTCACCTTTTGGGAACATGTTACATGTTCCACCCGTTTTTAGGGTGGAACATGGAACATGTTTTCACTCCTGCAGCTCTCCCCACCTTCCTGTGACAGAGTGCTGGGGATCATCTGCCTGCACCTGCTGTCACAATTTGCAAAAAGTGCAAAAGTGCGGTGCTCAGCCCACATGGCCACATCATTCATTAACAGAGCTCTGTGAATGAATGCCTACAAGTTCTGCCAGCCTTTGCAGCTGATGGCTTTTAGTTCTCAATGAGCTACGAGGGAACGGGTGAGTGCTATTGTAGTCCATTGAGACTACTGCCATTTAGTAATTGCCTGCCTGTATTGGAGGTATGGGTAGACAGCTACACAGACAGTCTGCAGGAGCTGGGCACTGCACTCCCAATCTGCTGATCGTGGGTGCAATGCTGTACAGGCTTCAAAGAAAACAAAATCGTAAATGCACATTTTTTTACCTGCAAAACAATGTGCATTTTTATTTTTTTTTAAAAGATGAACTTATACTTTAAACTTTGACAAAGAAGCTGGAAGCGGATTGTTTTCCATGCACCACTCCATCAGATTTTGCGCTCACCAGCTTTAGTAAATCAACCCCAATGTATGAAGACAATTTGGCCTTATTCTACACAATAGTACTCACCGGATCTGGGATCCCTTGCTGTCCTTCCTGATAACAATACTTTCCCTCTGGACACTGGAGGCATTCTTCCAGTCCTTCCAGGCCTGGCTGTTGTCCATATGTGCCGTTTGGACATGGTTTGGCTTCCTGCAGAAAGGTACAGTGGGATAAATGCTCTGTTCACACACATTGCATTTTGTCATCATTCAGCTCTGAGGTTTCTTACACTGCTCCCCTCTGGACAGTAGAATCCCTGTGTACAGATACTGATCTCCTCATCAGGAAAGACAGCCATTCCTTTGGGGCAAACTCTACCAGCAGGACACACAAGCTGCATCATGCGCTCTCTGCTGGTCCTGTCCTCATGACAGTAGTGTCCTGCTGGACAGGGCTGACACACAGAGGAACCAGCATCCTGCAAAAAGAAGTATATAAAAGGAACTGAACAGAACAAGCTGTTTGGGAATATCACAGCTCTACAATAACTGAAGTAAATATTCATATGAAAACATCATAAAGAAAACACTTTACTCTAAAGATAATAAACCTACCAGCAGCAGGTCCAGTCACAATAATATCAAATAGGAGCACAGATACTCACAGAAAAAGAACCAGCTCTACATGGCACTGGGGCACCCATGCCAATATTAGGGCAAGTGCTGCCTGCTGGGCACAAGTCACATTCACCCACCTCTCGGGCACCTTGTTCAGCATGGTAAGAACCCCTGGGATAAATAATATACAAAACCTTAAACCTTTAATATAACTGAACCAAAGTACCCTTCATGTTTATTTACTTATATATTCCATTTAATTATAAAGCAACAGAGAATTTAATAGGTTACGCAGAGCACATGGGGAAAACATACAAGCGCTATGCAGGCTGTGTTCCTGCCCTTTAGTTAACTTACTCAGGAGTGTATTTGCTGTGAAGCAAACAAGGCGTCTGCCTAGGGCGGCAATGCCCCCTGGAAGAAGGGGCTCTGAGTGTACAGCGCAGACAGACCTTCACCCAGACAGTGGATGGAGACTTCACCTTCACCTTGCCCACCAGACAGAGGGAGCGCTTCTTCCATCCCAGGAGTGTATTTAGAGTTTGTGCTGCCCTAGGCAACACAAAAAATCTGTCTACCCCCCTCCACCACTGCCGCCAGCGCCCCAACCTGCGACCCCCCCCCCTTCCCCGCACACCATGGCTGTCCTGTGACCCCACACACACTGTGATGGAACATATTGGTGAAGATGGGCAGTCCATGTGATCAGCACTCCTATAGACCAGTATTGCTCATGGGATTACCTGGTACTTCAGCTCCAGGGTAGTTCCCGTCTTCATAGGCTGGAACAGGGGCATATTTGTCGCGAGGTAAAAAAGGCATTTGCCTAGGGCGGCATTTTTTTTTTTGGGGGGGGGGGGCAGCACCACTCCCAGGAGAAGGGACGCTGGTTCTCCTGGGCACCAGGGCTGGGTGGCAGAGTGGAGTGAGGAAAGCACCGTCCCCCTGGAAGAAGGAACTCTGAGCGTACAGCGTGGACTGACCTTCACCCAGACAGTGGATGGAGACTTCCTCTTCACCCTGCCCGCCGGACAGAGGGAGCGCTTCTTCCAGCCTATGAAGATGGGTTGTGTTGCTGTTATGTGAGGTTTCAGTTGTGCAGAGCTGGGACCTGGGAGTGAACTGGAACTGACTGCAGGACGTCTCCAAATGGTTCTGATCTAGAGGACTGTCGCACTCACTGGATTGTGTCTGGAGGAAGCAAGAAGGTGCACAGCTATTCTGGGGACTTGTAAGTAAAGACCCTAAACCAATCCCTCTGACTCTACAGTGTTCTGGAGAACTGGAGCACTGGGTACCAGCAGTTGTGCACTGGCACAAGGTAACCAGATGCCCAAAAGACTTGCTCCATGGTCTTCAGCTGGGGAAAAGACTGTTCATTGTTCACATTTGCTTCAGGAGAAGAATGTCCTCTAATTGCTGTTTGGTATTTGTTTTGGAGTAACCCGTGCCACAACCCCTCCTGTTCCAATTTCTACAAGCAATAAACTACAGAAAGACAAATCTTAGACTGTTTATTGGAACAGGAGTGAATGGACTGTTGCTTGGGTGACTGGCAGCCTCTGTACTGTTTGGGAAAAAAACAGTTAATACCTGCAGCCCCTGTGGGATAAACACTACACAATTCTGTTATTTGATTCAAATCATTTACAAATCAAGCAACTCTAACCTTAACTACTAAGTGATTTGGCGGAATGCTAGTAATAAAACTGGCATGATTATCCTGTGCAGCCATTAAAGAGGGCCTGTCACCAGCAATACAGGACACTGGTTGGGTGACAGCTGTAGAGCTACCTTTTACACATGGGCAGGATTACTAATATATAAGGAGATACAGATATTCACAGTAAGCAGAATTTTGGACTGGATACATTGTAACAGTAAGCCTGAATAATGTCAGCTTGTGTATGGTTTTTAATGAGCTGCAGCAGTTCTGCACTGAATGTTACAATTAGCAAACCTACTCCACACAGGTAAGGATGAATTTCTAAATGCTGATGGAGGAGGGTAACCAGCTGGATGGAATCACTCTTTGTGTAACAAATAGATTGTTGTCTACTTCCTAAGGCAAGCCTACAAGTTGTTTTTGTCTTACAAATAGTGTGTCCAAAACAAAAAACTCAGGAAATATTTATTAAATGTATACATTTATTGCTCAGCTTTTTGCTTTTGTCCTTAATCTTGCTTTATTAATCACAATATGAACAGTCAACCCTAGTTATAGAAACTTATCTGAATCCTCCCAGCATGCAACAGAGACTCCAAATTGGCTGTATGTGAATAGCATACTCACAGGGGGCATCGATATGGTTTTGATGTACCTGCTGGGCAGTAGGATCCCACAGGGCAAGCGCTGCACTCTCCTACTCGTACACTGCCCAGCTTCAGGTTATAGGTCCCTGATGGGCATGGAAACTGAGATCCAAACTGGGAGCCTTAAAGAAAGGGAAATTAAAAAAATACAAAAAAAAGGCAACTTCTATTAGAATTAAAACAATCTATTCATTAAAGCTGAATTACAGGGATTAAGCAACTTTATAAAAAGTGAATGCACTCTATGAGTTAAGTCCAATGAGGTGCCTGCCACCTCCTGAGCGTATCTCTATTATGTATATCTGACAGGTTTATTGTGCTCCAGTAGCATAGCTTCTGGAGCTCGGATGCTGTTCTCAGCTGGACTAAGCCCCTTCAAATTTAGAGTTGGGGCAGCTACTATGCCCTCCTGCCCAATCACAGAAACCTTTGAATTATTTGAACTCATTCACAAATTACAAAGGCTTCTGTGAATGGGCAGCAGAGGGGAGAGATGGTCATAGCTGTGCTTTGTGCTTCTCTCCTCTCTCACATTCTCCAGTGTGGTGTGCATCCTCCTGCATAAACCTGTTGAATATAAATAATAGAGACAAACCCAGATGTGGCAGGCAGCTATTAGGACTTAACTCATGATGTGTCTGCACTTTGTACAAAGTTGCTGAATTCTTAGAATTCAGCTTTAATCATTATTATCATACCTAGCACCACCAATATCCTATGATGATCAGTTTAGGCTGCAGTATACTATTCGATCTGTGTGCTTTAGCATTCGTTTTTTTAAATCCTTCATGCTGCATTTTGGTGTGGCTCTTTCATTGGGGTAATTGGTAGTACACACAAAAAAATAGAATGTGTAAATGGGTGCTAACAAGTGTTTGCAGAAGGAACTGTTTTTATTGGCTAAAATGCAAATCTTTCTTTCATTTTCTCATACTCCACCAGCAATATAAAAGGAGAAATGATTAGTTGCTGTGAACGACACAAATAGCTTCCCTTTAATAATATTCCAACTGGTCCAATATACAATACAGGGGGCACTGTGATTCTGACTTCCTGGTCCCCATGGAGATAATCTGAAATTCCCCTGAAGCCCCTATTATTGCTTTGGGCCTCTGCACACAAAACAGCAAGGACTCTACAGTTAAATATGTCCTCAGCTGAGGCAGCTCTCTGCTACCAAAGGTGCTATATGAGTTCTACATAAGAAAGGTTATTTCCTCCTTAACCACTTCCAGTCTGGACACTTTTACCCCCTTCCTGTTCAGCTTTCAGCGCTATCACACTTTGAATGACAATTGCGCGGTCATGCAATACTGTAGCCATATGAATTTTTTACCATTTTTTTTGAGACAGATAAAGCTTTATTTTGGTGGTATTTATTCACCACTGGGATTTTTATTTTTTTTGCTATGTAAATGAAAAAGTCCAAAAATTTTGAAAAAAGTGTTTTTCTTATAAAATTTTGCAAATAAATAATATTTCATCATAAATTTTGGCAAAAATTTATTCCGTTATCTTTTTAGTAAAAAAAAAAAAAATACGCCAAATTAGTTTATAACCAAAAATTATAATTTTTAAACATTTTTTTTTACATTTTATTTTTTTATATTGTTTTTTTTTTTTACATGCTGTCACCCTAGCAGTACAGTGTCACCATGGTGACACTGTACTACTTGTGGGGGGTGATTAAGATTTTTTTTTTTTTTTACAGTGATTGGTTTTACACCCATATAGGATGTAAAAGCAATCATTTCTCCTTCTCTCTGGCTGCATTCTTACAGCCATTGAGAAATACTGTGTGAGCTGTGATTGGTCAGAGCTTGTCACATGTTACAAGGCTGTTGTGAATAGCCTTGTACCATGTGACCTCTGTGATCATTCACAGATTTCACACGTAGTAAGCAATGATGTCACAAGTGACATCTTGCTTACTACTTTTCATATGATCACTGATTGGCCAATCAGTGATCACATGATCGGGACCTCGTACAGAGGTCCCGTCTGACGATCGGTGTTTCACTGTGTCCGGAGGACACAGCGGGCACCGGATCGCGGTGCTGCGCGCTCCCAGGGAGCGCGCACAACTAGAAATAGCAGGTGCCGTTTATGAACGGCAACCCGCCCCTGGAATGCCACCCTCCTGCCGTTTAAAAACAGTAGGCTGACGGCAAGTGGTTAAGGAGAACTATCATGGCTCAGGGTCAATTTAATTGCAGGGGTGTGGAAATTAAAAAAAAAAAGAAAAAAAATACTTGTCCAGGGACTAAATCAGGTCCCCAATCTACTGGTCCCTCATGACAATCTACTTGTCCAGATAAATAATAAATATATTTTTACCAAAACCGTATTTAAATCTGAGGTGCTTTAAGTAACGTCTGGGGCTTTTAAAAACAAAAGGGGCTTTATGGTGACTTAAACATGTAATATTTTTAACATTACACTGTTTATCTCCTCCTCCCCCCTCCCTGTCTCTAGCACTGCACCTGGGGACTAGCAGGGAGGAGAGAGACCTTGCAGTGTAATGAGCACCGATTGGCTGCTCCTCAAGAAAGGGGAGTGTCGGGCATTTTTTGCACAAGTTCAAAAAATTATTTTAGGCCTGAAGATTACATAAAAACATTATATATTTTCTGAAAGCAAAGACCCTAGAGAATAAAATAGTGGTAGTTCCACTTTTGTATGTCACATGATATTACCGCAAAATATCAGTAAAAAATATAAGCAAGTTAATTTTAGGGCACAAAAAAAGGAATAAATGTCCTTATTTTTTGTGAAATATAAAATTTGAGGTTGCACCGGTTAAATCGATATCCAACTTGTCAAACCTTAAATTTCTGTGCATCTCGTGCTAGAATTATTGCTCTCATTCTAGCGTGCTTGGCGATATGTAACATGTATTGCAATTGACGTTTTCATGCGTAGGCGCCCCAGTGTGTGCTTTTATGTTTGTATGTGCGTATATGTGGGGGGCTCAATTTTTTTGGGGGGTAGGATGTTATGTGCTTGTGTGTAACTTTCATTTTTTACAATAAAAAAATAAACTTTTTTTTTTACTTAATTTTTCTTTGTCCCCTATGTGATGATTTTGGTGACAGGTTCTCTATATTGAGACATCCAAGGTCACATCCTGCATGTCTCCCCTGTGCTCCACTGAATGTAATGCAGTGCACATCGCATCACATTCTTTACCAGCCTCCAAGGCCGAGAATCTCTCAGGGGACCCTCAGGGACCCGGAAGTGACATCATAATGTAACTTCCAAGTCAGGACAAGAAGGGGAGGGGAGCGGAAGTGTCCGCTCTCCTCCCTCCCCTCTAGCCGATGGCGGTGAACAGGCCCCGGGTCCACATATGTGCAAGCAGAAGCCGGGAGACATAGCGGGGGGAGGTTCACACATGGAGGGGGGTGGAGGCTGGCACTGTGTGGAAGCAAGTGGAGCTGCTGCCCGAATGCTTCCTCCTGACAGGTGAGCCCTGCTGCTTGCCCGCAGCAGGGCTGAAGGTTGAAAAAAACTACTTACCCGGCGCCCCGGAACTACTACGTGTACACCCCCTCAACTTCTGCAGCTGTGGCAGTAAAATGCTTATATGAAAGTTTTTGTGTCCAGAGTTAAGCTTTGAAGACAGAAAAACATTTTCAGAAAGAGGTCAGTAAATGCATTGTATACATTTCTCTCAGCATAGGTTTCCTTTAAGGCAAATCAATGAGGTATGTCTAAAAAGAGGCGGGAAGACGAAGCTAAGGAGGAATTATAGGGATGGAATGCTGCATTGGAAATCCTACAACTGTGGGACACAAGTGAGAGAAATAATTGTGTGTGATTTGGAAAACCAGTGACTGGGTAAGTGTGTAGTGCTACAAAGCACCTCCCTCTTCGGTGTGTAAATGTGTGAACTCAACTGAAAACAAACAAGAATACCAATGGTGCGTACCATATGCAATGTACATCTTCTAAATACATGTGATGCTACAAAACCTCCGTTTTGCACCGTACTACAATGCACCTCCCCTTTATATAAAAATATTTATGCGACACTCCATAGTGAATGGTATACTTAGGAAGGTGTGGTGATGTCCCCTTATTATTCACTGCTTGCAATATAGGGGTTTTCGTTTATGGCTACGATTCATATCCTAAGTACACCATTCACTATAGAGTGTTGCACAAATTTTTATTTATAGGGGAGGTGCATTGTAGTATGGTGCAACACGGACGTTTTGTAGCATCACATGTATCACGTGCATTGCATATGGTACGCACCACTGGTATTCTTGTTTATTTTCAGAGTTGAGTTCACACATTTACACGCCAAAGAGGGAGGTGCTTTGTAGCACTACACACTTACCCAATCACTGCTTTTTCCAAATCACACACAATTATTTCTCTCACCTGTATCCCACAGTAGTAGGATTGGCAGCGCAGCATTCCAGTCTCCTAATTATCACACACACTTGTGTTAATTGCTGGCAGCAGCCTACAGATCCCAATCTCTCTTGATTTCCGGTGCTCAGGACTCTTAAATACATTAAGGAGGATTTATGCATAGGAGGCGGCCATAAAATAGACAGCCCCAAGAAGAGAATTAAAGCACCAATGTATCTGTTATGTTTTAAATGGAAAAGAACATGGAGCTGTTATCCACTGCAACATGAAAAGAAATGCCATAGGCAGAGTACAACACAATGCAGCATTCCAGAACTCACTGTGTAATTGGCCAACTATAGCTTTGCTGGATTTATAGTGATAATGGATTTAGTGAGTTTAGCAGACACTCCCTTACATATCATCAAACCATATTTATGTACAAATATGTTTACACACCTTCTGGACAGAAATGTCCAGCATTGCATTTTCCAGAGGGGTTCTCAGCTCCCATCAGACAGAACCAACCAGCAGGACATGGGTAACAATCTCTATCAGATGCCAGGCCAGGCCTATCACTCCATGTGCCAGGAGGACATTTGTACTGAGAGCCATGCTTAGTTCCTGGAGGGCAATAATGACCACGAGGGCAGGGAACTGGAGGCCGTTGCCTTCCCCCTGAACCTAAATACACAACACAAAAGTTATTGCAGCAAAATGCTGCAGATGAGAGAAACAAATGAAGATGTATTGAAAAACCTATGTGGTAGATTTTAGTTAGTTCATGGCTGTAATCTTATATGGTTTACACAGAACCATCAACAAGCATAATGTATCAATGGCTATTGTATATTAGTATATGGTACTATTTAACTGGACCACATTACTATTACTGCTCCATATTGTCTTTTCTGCAAAATGTTGTTGCTACACTATTTTAGAACTGAACTGCCACATAAAAGTGTACATGTGAACAGGGGCGGACTGACCATTCGAGCACTCGGGCACTACCTGGGGGCCCGGGGTGAGTAGGGGGCCCCATGAAATGCCCCTGGTACCTTTTTTATAGGCTTTTTTGAGTGTGGGCAAGGACACAGGGGCCCCATGATCCCCTATTGCCCGGGGGCCCCATGAGTTGTCAGTCTGCCCCTGCATGTGAAATGTGTTTGGGGTTTTCTCTTCACCCCATACACTGAAGGCCCCAACAAAGGATGATTATATTAACTTTTTCCCATGTGTACTGTACCTGTCGGGCAGAAAAATCCAGAAGGACAGACCTCACACTGCGATTTGTGGAAAAGACTATGGCTGTCACTAAACGTCCCAACTGGACAGGCATTATCAGAGGATGTAGGTGATCGAGATCCCACCGGACACACATACCTGGCACAGCAAGAAAACAGATAAAGATACAGACTGTAAGACTGTAGTAAACCACCTTTAATACATGGCTTGGCCAAGTGCAATGAGCAGTGCATGGATTCTATACTGCTTTCCCAACAAAGTTTTGTCCCTCCTTTTCAAACTTTCACCTTTGTCAGAATGTTTTGTTTAGCAGCTCTTTCATAACACAAAGAAACATTCAGGAGGGTTGAACAGATCAGCAGTAAATGGTATCTATAGTATGTTTACGTATACAAAGCTGAGTTCCAGGAATATATAAACGATACAAAATGCAACTCTGTATTCATTATTATTTAAAATGTACCAGTGTAAGAGCCTAAATTTGACTTGGTATCAGCCCTTTGCTGTACAACAGAGCTCAGTTGGGTAAGAGAGAAGTACAAGTAGTACAAGGAGCCAATTAGTTGTAATGCAGTGCTTATTGTTAACAAGGTGCATACTGATAGAAGGAGAGCAGAGTGTGAGCTCATCAGTGTGCTGCTTCTTCGTACACTGTCCAGTCACAGGCTGGGGGAGAGACAAGAGCAAAACTGAACTTCAGCAGAGAAAATTCAGCTTTCCTGCACTGCGAGGTAGGGTTGTGCTGCATGGCAGTTGTAAATCTCAAGACTGGACTGACAGAATTACAAATTCCTTTGCAGGCAAAACAGCTCCCATTTGTGTTCAGTTTATGTGTTCACTTTTTTACTAGGAATTTAGCTTCAAAACCATAGATATTTAGGATCATCCTAATCTTATATAGAACATGCTTTATTCTTTGAAGTGCAACTGTCACTCATTCCACTTGAACAAATGCCACATAGCAGTAGTCACCACAAGCTGCCTATGAACACATTTTTGCTTTAAAAAGCTGTGCATACCTCAGAAGACCTCAAACACAACCACATGCTGTATGCATTTACAGACTAGAAATTACACTATATTGCCAAAAGTATTGGGCCAGCCCTCCAAATCATCGTATTCAGGTGTCCCAATGACCTCCATGGCCACAGGTGTATAAAATCAAGCACCTAGGCATGAAGACTGCTTCTACAAACATTGGTGAAAGAATGGGTTGCTCTCAGTGACTCCAAGCGTGGTCCCGTGATAGGTTGCCACCTGTGCTATAAGTCCATCATTGACATTTCCTGGCTATTAAATATTCCCCGGTCAACTGTTAGTGGGATTATAACAAAGTAGAAGCAGCTGGGAACAGCAGCAACTCAGCCACCAAGTGGTAGGCCACGTCACATGACAGAGCGAGGACAGTGCAAGCTGAAGCACACAGTGCTCAGAAGTCGCCAACTGTCTGCAGAGTCGACAGACCTCCAAACTTCATGTGGCCTTCAAATTAGCACAACAGTGCGTAGAGATTCATGGAATGGGTTTCCATGGCCGAGCAGCTGCATCCAAGCCTTACATCACCAAGTGCAATGCAAAGTGTCGGATGCAGTGGTGTAAAGCACGCCGCCACTGGACTCTAGAGACGTGTTCTCTGGAGTGACCAATCACACTTCTCTGTCTGGCAATCCCATGGATGTGTCTGGGTTTGGCGGTTGCCAGGAGAACGGTACTTGCCTGACTGCATTGTGCCAAGTGTAAAGCTTGGTGGAGGGGGTATTATGGTGTGGGGTTGTTTTTCAGGGGTTGGGCTTGGCCCCCTAGTTCCAGTGAAGAGAACTCTTAAGACGTCAGCATACCAAGACATTTTGGACAATTTCATGCTCCCAACTTTGTGGGAAGAGTTTGGGGATGGCCCCTTCCTGTTCCAACATGACTGCACACCAGTGCACAAAGCAAGGTCCATGAAGACATGGATGAGCGAGTTTGTACAGGCCAGTCAAGTTCCTCCACCCCATAGTCTTGACCTCAACCTGATAGAACACCTTTGGGATGAATTAGAGCGGAGACTGCGAGCCAGGCCTCCTCCCCCGACATCAGTGCCTGACCTCACAAATGTGCTTCTGGAAGAATGGTCCAACATTCCCATAGACACCCTCCTAAACCTTGTGGACGGCCTTCCCAGAAGAGTTGAAGCTGTTATAGCTGCAAAGGGCGGGGCCAACTCAATATTGAACCCTACGGACTAAGACTGGAATGCCATTAATGTTCATGTGTATTGATGTCAAGCGGCTCATCCAGAGGGTTTGTGTGCTGCAGTCTGAAGTGGTCTAGCAGAACTTAAAGTGTTACTAAAGCCACAACAGTAAAATCAGTCTGTATATGCAGTAAAGCATGCTTGTTCTACTTAGTTTGGAACATAAGGGGTTAATCCTCCGCATTACGTAAAAAGGATGTTTGATCCTGTCTTCCCTGATCTTCCCCTTCTTCTTCAGCTCCCAATCAATCTGCTGATAGTATAGAGCCCTAGGAGACCTTCTGCACATGCTCAGTTTGGTGTGTAATGTTGGAGAGGTTTTTTTTTTTTGGAGGGGGAGGGTGTATGCGATCTGCACAGGTCAATAAGCACTGTCCAGACAGAGGGTTAGGGGGCATGCAGCTTGCTCAGTCGGACATTGATAGGAGTCACAAGACTGCTATATACTGCTGATGAGAAAATATATTTAGAAGTTTATATTTACTAAAATAATTGTATTTACATGTTCTGTGTACTGTGGAAGACTAGATATAGTGAATGCAGGGCTCGGGGTTTTCCCTATTGATCCAGGGAATGTCCAATTGACTCTCGGGGGATCAGGAAGGATTTTTTTCCCCTGCAGGAACAAATTGGATTATGCTTTGCTGAGTTTTTTGCCTTCCTCTGGATCAACTGTGGGTATAGGATTATAACTTTTTTTTTTCTTATGGTTGAACTGGATGGACTTTTGTCTTTTTTCACCAAGACTATGTAACTATTTCGACACCTGGGGATGACCTGAATATATGTATATTTTATTATGCTACTCTGAGTTTAATTGCCTGTTCATTGTGTTTGCAGATTTTTGTACTGATGTGTCCACTTGCCATCCATACCTGTTCTATTTTGGTATTGTAAACTTGTATGCCATTTCTTTTTGTTCTCTTTCTGCCTACTTGCTTTGGCTGTAATTTTGTTTCCATCCAATACACTTTATGTTAAAAAAATGTTTCATTTTAAGCAACCAACAGCACTGGATATCATATTAAGATCACAATACAGATCATAGCTAATACATACCCAGGAGAGCAGTCTGTGTCAGGCTGGGTTAACCCTGAGCGAGTACAGGCCTGTCCTGCTGAACATGGGGTGCAGTCCCCAGCCTCATCCTGACCCTCCAGGGGATTAAAGGTGCCTGACAGACATGGAACTGGGTAGCTGGTATTAAGCAGACAGTAAAATCCAGCAGGGCACAGAACACAGTCTTCAATTCCTTCACAGAGAATATAAGAAAGTAATGAAAATCAATTAATAGATATTCTAGAATTAATACGCTATTTATGCATAACTGACAACAGCTGACAAGCATGAAAAATGATTTTTCTTAAAAACTGTTCTTCCCTTACATATAATATGTAAGAAAGATTACAAAAAAACATGAAACAGAAGCAAAGAGATAGTCCACTCTGTATTACTTGTCCTGTAGAGATGCCTTTTGGGTTTAAATTGGAAGGATCGCTCTTCTTTATAGTTGGTGTCTGATCTTTAGGTGCGCAGTGTGGACTGGATGTTTAGTTATGTCTGGCCAGTAGGAAAGCTTTGATTTGCTCACAGTGAACATGGCAGCTGGTTACAGCCAAAGGGAACTCCAAATAGCACATAGGCCTGCTTTCATAAAAGTGCCATTCTTTCTGTCCTGGGGGGATGAGTTACTGGCTGTAGAATAATATAAGCTGCAGCTTTTTACAGTACTAAACCGTACAGTATCTTATGCTTTTAGAATGTAAGAACAGGCACTGCTGCCAGCTATCTTATAGGGTCACAGAGGACACGGTATAGAGTGAAATGAAAACCGCTCTACAGAATTAATACCGCTAACCTGCCTTTTCTATGGTAGCGATATAGTAACACTGCAGTATTTTTCACAGATGTCTTCCTATTTAGTGCCAATGTAATAGATTCATTAAAAAAAAACGATGACAAGAAATGCTGAAATACAACTAGCAAAACAGTTTACTTAAATATGCTATTAAAATGTTTCTCTGGGCAACATCGTTACCCTCTGTCAAGTTTTAATTGCTGCCTGTGTCCCTATTAGGGAGATTCATCCCAATGAGAAAAAAAAAGTGATAGAAAATGCAAAACTTTAGCTTTGCCCACAGAATAAGGGATGATGGGAAATCTTCTAATGGGGATATCTCTCTGAGAGAGGAAGTCCCTCACTTTGGGAGATTTTCTTCAACTTCCTGTCGCATCTCTGGGAAATTTCCCCAATGGTTCACAGACAGCAAGAACTAAACTGACAGACTACTACTTTACAATGTTTTTGCTATACATACACTTTAAAAAAAAAAAAGAAGAGGGTACCACATTTGTACCTAATAGGGTTGGATTAGATGCATTGTTTTAGGACAGTTAAGGCAAAAAAAATATTTAGGGTTGGCCAAAGACGTTCTAGGACATGCCCAGTCTAACCACTTGGCAGCATGTTTATTTGCCGGTGTTATGCCAAACATGTATGCTAAGTTAGTGTGAGCATGTAGGATTAAGGTACAGTGGGGCATAAAAGTATTTAGTCAGCCACCAATTGTGCAAGTTCTCCCACTTACAAAGACGAGAGAGGCCTGTAATTGGCATCATAGGTAGACCTTAACTGTGAGAGACAAAATGAGAAAAAAAATCCAATCACATTGGCTTATTTGGAAAGAATTTATTTGCAAATTAAAGCGGAAAATAGGTATTTGGTCAATATCAAAAGTTCATCTCAATACTTTGTTATATATCCTTTGTTGGCAATGACAGAGGTGAGACGTTTCCTGTAAGTCTTCACAAGGTTGGCACACACTGTTGCTGGTATGTTGGCCCATTCCTCCATGCAGATCTCCTCTAGAGCAGTCATGTTTTGGGGCTGTTGCTGGGCAACACGGACTTTCAACTCCCTCCAAAGGTTTTCTATGGGGTTGAGATCTGGAGACTGGCTAGGCCACTCCAGGACCTTGAAATGCTTCTTACGAAGCCAATCCTTTGTTGCCCGGGCGGTATGTTTGGGATCATTGTCATGTTAGAAGACCCAGCCACGTTTCATCTTCAATGCCCTTGCTGATGGAAGGAGGTTTGCACTCAAAATCTCATGATACATGGCCCCATTCATTCTGTCCTGTACATGGATCAGTCGTCCTGGTCCCTCTGCGGAAAAAACAGCCCCAAAGCATGATGTTGCCACCCCATGCTTCACAGTAGGTATGGTGTTCTTTGGATGCAACTCTGCATTCTCTCCTCCAAACACGACGAGTTGTGTTTCTACCAAACAGTTCTATTTTGGTTTCATCTGACCATATGACATTCTCCCAATCCTCTTCTGGATCATCCAAATGCTCTCTAGCAAACTTCAGATGGGCCCGGACATGTACTGGCTTAAGCAGGGGGACACGTCTGGCACTGCAGGATCTGAGTCACTGGCGGCGTAGTGTGTTACGGATGGTAGCCTTTGTTACGTTGGTTCCAGCTCTCTGCAGGTC
The DNA here is from genome assembly GCF_062004578.1 of Staurois parvus. Lineage (NCBI taxonomy): Eukaryota > Metazoa > Chordata > Amphibia > Anura > Ranidae > Staurois > Staurois parvus. The sequence continues at coordinate 1,478,768 of NW_028318070.1, forward strand.
ATTCACTAGGTCCCCCCGTGTGGTCCTGGGATTGTTGCTCACTGTTCTTGTGATCATTTTGACCCCACGGGATGATATCTTGCGTGGAGCCCCAGATCGAGGGAGATTATCAGTGGTCTTGTATGTCTTCCATTTTCTAATTATTGCTCCCACAGTTGATTTGTTCACACCAAGCTGCTTGCCTATTGCAGATTCAGTCTTCCCAACCTGGTGCAGGTCTACAATTTTGTTTCTGGTGTCCTTCGACAGCTCTTTGGTCTTCACCATAGTGGAGTTTGGAGTGTGACTGTTTGAGGTTGTGGACAGGTGTCTTTTATACTGATAACAAGTTCAAACAGGTGCCATTGATACAGGTAATGCAGGACAGAGGAGCCTCTTAAAGAAGAAGGTACAGGTCTGTGAGAGCCAGAAATCTTGCTTGTTTGTAGGAGACCAAATACCTATTTTCCACCATAATATGCAAATAAATTCTTTGCAAATCAGCCAATGTGATTGTTTGGATTTGTTTTCTCATTTTGTCTCTCATAGTTGAGGTCTACCTATGATGCCAATTACAGGCCTCTCTCATCTTTTTAAGTGGGAGAACTTGCACAATTGGTGGCTGACAAAATACTTTTTTGCCCCACTGTATATGTGAACTCTCACTGGAACCCCCCTTTCTTCTTTATACAAACAAAATACAGTAAACAAGTTCAATATTGTCTCTGTATAATGGAAGATCAGACGTCATACATCCATCAACATCATCCATCAAGTCTTGGCAATGGCCAAGACTTGCACTGCCCCCCCCTGCACAGCGATTTACTTGGAAGATCACTGTACTGCTGCTTCTGCACCCCACCACACTAAGCCAGGGCTGATCACATAATTAAAAAAAAATTAAATAAAAAAAAAGGTATTTGGGGTATTTATAACTTTTTCTTTGATCTATACACAAATGTTTTGCCTTTCATTTCTGTTTTAAAGTGAATACTTTTTTTTTTAAAAGGTGGGAGTTTACATATGACCAGCGCTCTCAAAATAATACGTTCAATATTGTTTCTGTATAACCCAAGATCAGACATCATACATCCATCAACTTCTTCCTGTGAATCCAATCTTCCCATACAATGATCTCCAAACAAAGAAATATAATATAGTGTAGTATGCTCAATACACCATGCTTCAAATCCTGTCCAATACGCTCATATTAATAAAAAGAACAACAAAACATAATAAACCATATGTGTATTTGTTCACCAGTGTTCTTCTTTATCTACCCTTACTCTTTGTATACTTGTTGTGTATCTAATCAATTATCCTCAGATTCACTTCATCTCTATGTCTCCTTGTGTCTAGTACTTCAATGATTGTCTCACATGAAGATCCCCATATTGGAATTTTGTATTTTGGGTTAAATCGTGTGGATCTTCATTTGAGATGATCATTGAAGTACTAGACACAAGGAGACACAAAGCTGAAGTGAATCTGAGGATAAATGATTGGATACCCAACAAGTATATGAAGAGTAAGGGTAGATAAAGAAGAACACTGGTGAACAAATACACATATGGTTTTTTTATTATGTTTTGTTGTTCTTTTTATTAATATGAGCGTATTGGACAGGATTTGAAGCATGGTGTATTGAGCATACTACACTATATTATATTTCTTTGTTTGGAGATCATTGTATGGGAAGATTGGATTCACAGGAAGAAGTTGATGGATGTATGACGTCTGATCTTCGGTTATACAGAAACAATATTGAACTTATTATTTTGAGAGCGCTGGTCATATGTAAACTCTCATCTTGTAAAACAACCTATTCACTTTAAAACAGAAATGAAAGGCAAAACAATTGTGTATAGATATAAAAGAAATAAATACTTCAAATACTTTTTTTTTGGATGTTATCGGTCCTGTTCTTTGCTGTATAAGGGGCTTAGAGTGGTGGGGGTGGAGAAGCAGCAGTGCACTGATCTTCCCAGTAAATCGCTGATCAGGGGGGTTGTCAGCGCAAGTCTTGGCCATTAGAGGACAGGCAGAAAATTGACCACAGTGAGATGGATATGCAGTAATGCCTAGCGTGGTCAGTTTGAAATAGGAAAGCAGAGGGACTGGCAGGAACACCAGGGATTTCACACAAAGGAAACAATACAGAGAGAACAGGGTAGTTTGGTGTAATTGTTGGGGTGACATACTCTCTAAGTACACTAAACTTTGCCATAGTTTTATCCCCCAATAATAACAATTGTCAGACTTCCATCCCCTGCCCCGCCAATGGTCTGCTAAGGGCTGTCTACTGCTCCTATAGACCAATACAGATTCTCCAGCATTATACAGAGCTTGGCTTAGAATACTGACCTTACTTCAGTTTATTTGCTTCTAAATAAGGCTACAATGGTTCTGCCAATAATTATAAAGTACATTCTCACCAAAGTAGATGTAAAGCCTAACCAAAGGTGACACTTGTGCTACAGTACTGTGTTTCATACCATTGTTTAAATAAAACTACTTGTTTTCAAATGTTTTATTGTTCTGCAGCAACTCCTTTCTGCAAATATTCCAGCAATGACTACATGGCATCTTTTAGCCCAGATGAAAGCATTTGATACTATCTATATAATGTGTGTTGAATTGGCTGTCTTTAGTCTCCACCAGGGGTGCATGTCATTGGGCTCTTTTTCTCGGAGAATAGGTGCAGGTACTCCCCCTTCTGAGCCACCCCTTATCTTGGCCTCCTACCTACCTTCACCACCTACCGTTCTCCTAGTACTGCCCCCTTTTAACAAATACAGGACCAAGTATTTTGTCAGGCTAAGTCACTTGTGAAATTTGTTACTGATGGAAAGAAAGGAAGCAAATGAGATTTCCTGCAACCAGGAACAATGGATCATCCAGCAACACAGCATTCCCAGCAACAATGGACCCTCTAAAACAAAATACCCCCCCAACAATAAATCTACCGCAACAACTACAGACCTCTGTTAGTAACACCCGATCTAACAGTAGCCAGCATCAATAGACCCCCTCCCTCAACAGTAGATACCACCCAAGAGCAATTGATCCTACCCAGCAACAACAAATCCCCCACCAGCATCAACAGACCCTGAGCAAACAATAGATCCCTCACAAAAATAGTTCCCCCACTGACAATAGATACCCCAGTACCCATCCTCTCTCCACCCCACTGCCATTACATACATTCAGTGCTGGAGGTGCCGGAACGGAGTTCCCCCCATGTTCCCCCTAAAAAAAAGCCCTGGTGACAGCACAGGGGGGCAAGAAGGAGAGAGAGAAACAAGAGAGCACTGTCACAAGGTAACAGGACAAACCTGAATAAGGACCTTCATGACAGAATAACCAGATATTTGATTAAAAGACACAGATTTAAAAATATTGAAAATCATTTTCAAAAGTATATTTAAGTTAAAACCTGTGTAAAATTTTAGTGGTTGAGTTTACATAAATGTTGAAAAGTGTAGATTTGTATTTTACTAGTTTTAGCAAGATAATACACCTACATGATTTATTGCATGCTGCCTGTCATGCTACAATAAACATTTTTTCACACTTGTGCATAACTGTGTGTTGGGGGAAATGCTAAGGGTGCTTTTTTGGTATGTATGTTTTGTTCCCAATAGATTTCAATGGTAGTGCAACATCTATTGGAAACCAACAATACATACTGAAATTGTATGAAAAACTCACAGAAAAATGTGCAAAGAAACACATTATAATACAGAAGCAAAGATGTGGACCTAGCTCAGTCTTTTTCAACCATGGTTCCTAGGAATTCTGGTGTGCCTTCTGAGTTCTTCAGGAGCACCTTGACAAAATGCCTAAAAAGTGCCCCAGATTGCCCCAAAATTCTGTACAACTAAACGGGAGGATCAATCCTGCCTTCTGATACACAAAACAATAGGTTTTCATTGTGTAACATCACAAACTTGGGCCAGCCACCAATATCCTGATGTGACCCCGCCCCTCTCTGTCAGAACTGGGCTCAAGTTAGCTGCGTGGTGAAGAAAATTTAGGGAGAACAAATGCTGGAATGATAATCAGTACCAAAAGTTTATTTGCTTTGCAAGAATAAATCATCTTTTTTATTGGGTATCTTACATGTGTGAATGCTGCTGTAATATGTAAAATTATTGGATACGATTTGAGCCACATTCCAATCTGCATGACATGTGAAAAAACGGCTTTCTATGGTGCACTGGCGGCACAGTTTCAGTGCGATTTTAAAAAGAGTCCTGTCCAATTTCTGAGCAGTGTGGTCCAGTTCTGGTGCGGATTACAGGCTATTAACTTCTATGGGAACCCTTTCTAAACTGCATATGTGTGAACAAGACAAGATCCTGAGTTAATCCTGACCTGAACCTGATGTAAACCTGACGTGAACTGCTGAACAACTACTGTATCAATTAGCTGTGAAATCTGAGCTTCAATCAGCACCGCACATGTGTGAATCAGCTCTTTGGGTTGCCACGAATATTTACTTAATTTTAAAGGGCGCCTCGACTGACTGACCTAGCCTAATCCAGCACAGTAGCTAAATGGTTAGCACTTCTGCCTGGCAGTACTATGGTTGTTGGTTCGAATCCCAACTATGGCGCTACCTGCCTGGAGTTTGCATGTTCTCCCTGTGCCTGCGTAGGTTTCCTCCCCCACTCCAGACATGCTGGTAGGTTAATTGGATCCTGTCTAAATTGTCCCTAGTATGTGTATGTATGAATGTGAGTTAGGGACCTTAGATTGTACGCCCCTTGAGGGTTAGGGACTGATGTGAATGTACAATATATATGTAAAGTGCTGCGTAAATTGACGGCGCTATATAAGTACCTGAAATAAATAAATAATAATCCTCCACATACTGATGTGAAAACAAGGTGCTGCACGCTCACTAGATGGCGATGTTGCTCTATTTTCACTTTCAAGGGACCGCTAAAGAAGAAACTGCTTACACATCTGCAGGTAGCTTCCTTAAATCTTACATATTTGCTGTGTTTTGTAATCTCCAATTTTTTTTTTTCACTTTAATGTTTTCAGGTTTCTTAAGCGTGCAAAAAGTATACCTGAGAAGGAGAGAAGAGCTGGAGTCATTTATTCCCTATAACTCTTGTCTATCATGTTCCTCTCTTCTTTCCATTATTTGGTGAATTGATTTTTTTGTTATTAAACTGTCAGAGGTCAGGTACACTTCACAGTGAAGGGTATTTGGGTTTTATTGAAAAGGACTTACAAATAGGTTTACTCATAGCTAGAAGAATGGAGGGAACTGTGATGCCTGTGACTCCTGCTGCCCCCTTCTTGGAAGTGAACCCGAGTTTTCTCAGGGTGGGGGAACAGATCGGCACAACCGGGCGAAGACAGGTAACACAGACAATCCTCACAAGGCTTTGTTCCTTTAGGACTAACACTGAGCTCCAGGCAGATATAAAAAAAACGATTTCATTTTGTTATATGTTACATTAAATAGATGTATTTTAGATACAGTTAGTGTATGTACCTACATTTGTCTTTGTTCTAGCTTCTTATAGCGCAGAGGGCCAGCAGCATTCGGTAAGCACGGCATTGCACAGTGTTGTCATTTAAACACTGCAAGTTTGCTGATGGGAGGATAGAAAACAGTGATGCCACGTCATCCTGTTGAAGTTCCTTGATTATCAAACACCGGGGAAAGTTGGTAACCTAGCTATTTTTTACAGCTAGCGAGGTCTTTAAAGTGGAAACTCACTCTCTCAACCAACAAAGACTATCTGTAATCTTTATGCGGCTAGCATTAGCAAATAGCAAAGTATATCATGTTTACTTGTTTTAAACTTTTACATTTCTTCAGTTACTTCCTAGTTTTCATGCCTAAGCGAATCATGTCATACATCCCAGGAATCTTTCGGAGAGGAGGGAGGGTTCTCTTCTCAGCGCAGCCTATACCTGAGCTAAGGGCAGATGGATTCCAGGAAGTAAATTATACATGAATCATCTGCCCGTACTTAAGATGGCCAAGGCCAGAAATGCCAGGGGGTGTTTTTCAAAATGATGTCTCAAGAAAAATAAAGCATGGAGACATGAATGGATGGGGGAGTTTGCTTTGAATGTTCAAACTAAATTAAATATCATTTTTATTTGTGGTGCTTCGATGCAGTGCGGTTCCACTTTAAAGTGATAGGATAACTTTTTCGTGGGTTAAAATAAAAACAAAAGCTATTATACTTACCTGCTCCATAGAATGATATTGTAACCCCCTAACCCCCTCTTTTGGCAGTTCTCCGCTGGTAGTATCCACTCTCTCCTCAGCAAGCCAGGTGCTGCGCAAACTCTCCAAAGCCAGGCTGCGTGGGTCCCTATGGCTCCTGCTGCCCATAGTATCTCCTGTGAGAGCAGAAGTGAGGGGAATGGTGTTGTAGCCAAGACAGCACTAGATTGGTGACAGGGGCAGGGTAAGACTTTAGGGATGGGGTGCGTAGAACAGGCAGTGGAGAGTTTTTAACTTAAAGGATAAGTTCACCTTTGGAACATGTTACATGTTACACCCGTTTTTAGGATGGAAATTGTAACATGTTCCCATAGCTACAGCTGTGCCTGCCGCCCCCCCTCCCTTCCTTGTACCTATCTGTCAGATTTGAAAACAGAGCGGCAGTGCGGGGCACTGCCCACATGGCCACATCGCTCATTGACCTGACAGAGTTCTGTGAATGAGTTCCTACAAGTTCCAACAGCCTTAGCAGCTGTAGCTTGTAGTTTTCAGTGAACAAATCGGCACTGTGGAGCACTGTGTTAGTTCATAGAAGCTTCTTGTCAGTATGTTTGCTTGACCGTATATCCCGTATGGCAAGCAGATATTCTGACAGGTCTGCAGGAGACCCGCATGGCACCAGCGATCTACTGATCACTGGTGCAATGCTTTCCAGGCTCCTTTGGACAAAAATAATAAATGCACATTTTTTTTACCTGCAAATTATTTTGTTCAAAAAGTGAAATATAATGCTGAGAATGCATTAAGATACCATTTTAAATTTAGAACCATTTATAATGTGGCTGTGCTGCCCAATTTGGCGGCTGGATCATGCAATTGGCTAACCAGAATTACTGATGTTTGAGCAGGTAAGTTAAAGCCTTAGCTGTCTGCCTGGAATTCAGCTTTAATACATACTGAATGGAAATGTGAGTTTCATATTACCAGTAGTTTCTAGGCAGAATATCTATAAAAGCGGAGTTCCACCCAAAAGTGGAAGCTCCACTTTTCTGCCTCCTCTCCCCTTCCACTGCCACATCCGGCACCTTTTGGGGAAAAGGGAGCGGCTTGCTGGTTTTGACAGGCACCCGCTCCCACTTCTGTCTTAGTTTGCCGCGGTGAAGTGAGCCAGAAGTTTGCCCCCCCCCCACAGTCCTCTGGGACACTTCCAAAGTCCCAGAGGACTGCGGCCCATTCACAAAGCGAGCTTCACGCATGCGCAGTAGGAAACCGGCGGTGAAGCTTCAAAGCTTCACTTGCAGCTTCCTTTAGTCAAGATGGCGGCACCAGCACCCAACAGCTGATTGAAGAATCAGTTTGGGGTGAGGACACCGCGGGATACATGGACAGGTAAGTACCCTAATATTAAAAGTTAACAGCTACAGTATTTGGAATTCTGCTTTAAGCTGAAACAAAACTGTCGAGTTTTGATCTATGGGGAAATAAATAATTTTTTAAGAAATGAGAGTGTCTTATCAGCTAGTTTCAGTCTTATTACATAAGCAAATTGTTAACTAATCATTAGTTAGTGGGTAAGTCACCACCTTCTGTTCATTATATACAAATATCCAATTCACAAAATAAACATTTGATAATTGAGTTGATGCAACACACTGCTGGGTCATGAATTCTCATTATCCCGAGCTCGGGTGGAGGAGCTAGTCCAGCAGAAGGGAAACAAAGTCTGTGGCAGATTTAACCCCTGGGGATTATCGAGCAACCCAACACATACCGAAAACGTTTTAATAAAATCATAATCCAACAAATCTAATTGTTCTTACTGGTGGCCCCACTGTGCTGAGTGAAGGTGCCAGGCGGACAGTCCTGCTCTCGGCTGATTCCAGCAGGACAGAACTTGCCTCTCGTACATGGATATCCAGACACAGATGAACCTATGGAAGACACCCAGACACAGAGGGACCAAATTACAGACATATATGCAGCAAATATACAGGCAATAAGCAAAGATGTTACACATACAAAAAAAAAAAAGACACACTGTATACAGAAGTGTAGTGCCCTCTAGCTTAGGGTTTTTTTTAGTTCGTTAGAAGCTTGCTAAAAGCCTTGGTATGAGTCAGCCTGGGAGTGAGTTAGCAAGGTCATTTCAGGTTAGGCTGGGAGGCTCTACAGGTGAGGGCTTCTGGAGCTCTCTGTCAGGGAGCGAGGAGCCAGACACACAAGGAGGTGCGATTAAAGGTAGGTTTATTTACACAGAAACAAGGCAAAAGTCTACGCAAGTCCGACAGCAACAGCGGATGACTTGGTAGGACAGAAGTTCTCCTGCCGAGGTCGTCTTCCAGGATAATCAAGTCGAGAACCAGCGGGAATCGTAGCCAAAGCCGGGGTCAGAAGCCAGGAAGAATGGTCGCCAGAGCTGGGGTCAGAAGTCAGGAAGAATGGTCGCCAGAGCTGGGGTCAGAAGCCAGGAAGAATGGTCGCCAGAGCCGGGGTCAGAAGTCAGGAAGAATGGTCGCCAGAGCCGGGGTCAGAAGCCAGGAAGAATGGTCGCCAGAGCCGGGGTCAGAAACCAGGAGGAGCCTTAGCCAAAGCCGAGTCGGTATCCAGGAGAGCAAAGAGTTAACCGAACAGGAGCTTGCTGCTGTGCAACAGACAGGACACGAATGCAATGGACAGCTGCAAACAGTAGACTTAAATATGATAAGCCGCCACCTCCTGGGAGGAGCCGCAGAGGGCTGAAAGCATAAAGGATCCCACAATGCTTTGCAGACCTAAGATGGATGCCAGCACATGGAGCAGCACAAGCCCTGAGGAAAGGTAGGACCTTGATACTCTCCCACTATTCTAGAAACATCTGGCACTTTCTAGAAGAGGCGCACAAGAGGAAGCCTAGATTTGCATGTTTGAGGGAACCTGGCCAATCCCCAGGCAGAAATCTTGGCATGGTGGCTAGGAAAACCATTAAATGTGAGAGAGCCTAATCAGCAGAAGAGTTGAAGTTGGATGGAAGATGGAGTAAGGAAGGAGTTGCTGGCGTGGGGGCCGGGAGGAGGCCTTGGCTACAGGCTGAAGCTGGAAGGAAGGACCTCCACTGTCCCACAGTCTACTTAGGAGAGACGGCTTCTCAGCAGGGAAGGAGCAAGCCCAGCATAAGGCCTCAGAGCAGCTTCAACCCATTAAGCTACAGGAACAGGACAGTGTGTGGATAGGTGCAATTCCCAAATAGTTCTCCCTGGGACTACTTAATGTAGATCTCGGATTCCCTTGCTCAGGGACACTCTCAAGACAGCCAGGTGGAGGAGGAGAGTTTCATCTGGGGTCTGAGGAGGTTCACTAATGGAGCCAAGTGCTCCTTGCAAAGACTGTGTGCTGATTTTTTGTTCTTTTTGCTACAAAGTTTGTCCTCCAAAGTTGCACAGTTCCATTGGGCATCCTATATACCCATTGACCCTATTCAAGTTGTTAACCCCTAATAAAACAAGCTCAAGGACTGTTTACTGACTTTGGATGAAAGTGTGGAAAATGTGCGTTGCCTGGCTGTGCAGAGCTTAGAAGGACCCAAAAAAACTCAGCAACCCAGGAGAGGGAAGTGCTACTGATGTAATACCGTTAATTTGCATATATTTTCATTAACTATCCTGGACTGGACTGCTAAACTGAAAGGGAAGCATTGGGATTATATCTATTCACTCATTGGAAATACACTCTTTCACTTGTAATGCTAAACCCTTGTTATTACTAAACCCACAACACTAAAATCAGTCTGTATATGCAGTAAAGCATGCTTGTTATACTCATTGTGGAACCTAAGGGGTTAATCCTCTGCATTGTGAAAAGAGACTGATTCTGTCTTCTCTGATCCTCCCCTTCTTCCACAGTCCCCAATCCATCTGCTGATAGTACAGAGCTCTAGGAGTCACTCTGCACATGTTCAGTTTAGGGTGTATTGCTAGAGAGTTCTTTGTTTTTTTTTGGAGGGTGCATGTGATCAACACAGGGCCAATCAGTGCTGTCCAGACCGAGGGCCAGGAGTCATGCAGCCTCATAGGACAGTCAGAACACAATGAAAACTCCTCCTACAAGCTTTAACCATACCTCCCAAGATTTGAACTTCAGAAAGAGGGACACTTGAGGGAGGAAGTGACCTGCGGCGAGTGTAGCGCACCATGGCAAAAATGGGTGTGGCCAAATGTCTAACAGTGGGAGGCGTGGTTAATCAAAACCCGGGCTTCCTTGTACCTCTAAAATATGCTTTGATTGCTGTGCAACAAGCAAGAGTCTCATGGACACAAACCCCAACACAACCATTTAAAAAAAAATTAAAAAAGCGTCCAATACAAATGGTTTTGCACAAACTGTGGCAGAGTGTGTTACACAAAGTGTGGAAGAATTCAGGAATGCATTATGCACAAAGTGCAGGATTCAGGAGTGCGTTTCATACAGATTGCAGGATTCAGGAGTGCATTATGTACAGAGTGCAAGGTTCAGGTGTGCATTACATACAGAGTGCAAGGTTCAGGTGTGCATTACATACAGAGTGCAAGGTTCAGGTGTGCATTACATACAGAGTGCAAGGTTCAGGTGTGCATTACATACAGAGTGCAAGGTTCAGGTGTGCATTACATACAGAGTGCAAGGTTCAGGTGTGCATTACATACAGAGTGCAAGATTCAGGTGTGCGTTACATACAGAGTGCAAGGTTCAGGTGTGCATTACATACAGAGTGCAAGGTTCAGGTGTGTGTTATGTACAGGGTGCAAGGTTCAGGTATGCGTTACGTACAGTGTGCAAGGTTCAGGAATGCATTACATACAGAATGCAGGATTCAGAAATGTGTTACATACAGAGTGCAAGGTTCAGAAGTTAAACTGCAAAGACACCAATTAAGCACTTATGTTCTAAAATCTTGATTAACAGCATACAAGAGCCGAGGCAAAAAGATGGATAATAAATGAGTGCAGCCAAGCAGGACTTGGAGCAGTGTGAACATCTAGCACAGCCAGAGATTGGCGAACAAGCCAGCGGGGGTACGGCTGCAATGAGAGCGAGAGAGTGCAGCTGTCAAGTCCAACCTGTGATGTTGGGATAGGCGGGGCTGATATGCGTTTCAGGGGCTCCGCCCCCTTTTAAAAAACAATCTGTTCATAGGGAAACAGTCGGCATTTATACAGTGCCAACCGGGAAAATGGTGGCAAGGGACAGGACCGATTGGAACTACTGCATGTGTACCTGTAGCGGTGTTTAATTTGGGTTTAATATACACCGCTGCAGGTGTACATGTAGTAGTTCCAATTGGTCCTGTCCCTTGACACCATCTTCCCAGTTGGCACTGTATAAATGCCAGCTGTTTGTCTACGCAGTGCTTGCTTGACAAAGGGGGCAGAGCCCTTGAAATGCATATTGGCTGTGCCCATCCCCAACATCACAGGTTGGACTTGACAGCTGCCCGCTCTCTCTCATTGTGGCTGCAAGCCCCGCTGGCTTGCCTGCCAATCCCTGGCTGCTAGATGTTCACACTGCTGCAGGACCAGCTTGGCTGGAAGTTAACATATAAAGAATAGATGAGGGACAAAACCCCTGCACACCGGTACCGCAGGACAAAGGTGAAAATGCGCGGAAGTCCAGTCCAATCTGGGACTGTTGGGAGGTATGCTGAACCAGTCCTCAGCTGGATACTGATATAAGTCACAAGACTGCTATATACTGCTGATGAGAAAAGGTATTTAGCAATTTATATTTACTAAAATGATTACATTTCCATGTTGTGTGTACTGTGGGAGACCAGATAGAGTGAATGCAGGGTCCGGAGCAGGGGCGGACTGACAACTCATGGGGCCCCTGGGCAATAGGGGATCATGGGGCCCCTGTGTCCTTGCCCAAACTCAAAAAAGCGTAGGAAAAAGGTACCAGGGGCATCTCATGGGGCCCCCTACTGACCCCGGGCAGTACCAGAGTTTCCAAATGGCCAGTCCGCCCCTGGTCCAGGGTTTAGTATTGCTTTAATATCTTCTAACAAAACCTAGGAAAGTTTTGCCAGACTGTAATGCTACAATTGATTTTACCTACCCAACTCTTTTTGCTATGAATTGTGGTCCCTCCGCTGTGCATATACAAAGGTGGGACTCTACAGACAGTGGCAGTGTGTCCCCTATTGTCTTACAGGGCTCCCGCCAAGTGCATTCCATTTCAATGTAGCGCAGACCCCTGACAGGTCTTGCAGATTTGTACAAGGTGTGTGTGTGTAAAGGCAGCCAGGCACACAGCCGCATAGAGAGTCTCACAACTCAAGGACCAGGTAGGGAATGTCTTTTTTAAGATTTAATGCACATTGAACTTGGATAGGGTGCAGGTTGAGCTTTGGGATACTCCAGAATTGGTGCAATAAGTAAGCAGAGGACACCTTTTGCTTTGTCTACACTCTAAAGCAGGGGCGGACTGACAACTCATAGGGCCCCCGGGCAATAGGGGATCATGGGGCCCGTGTCCTTGCCCAAACTCAAAAAAGCCTATGAAAAAAGGTACCAGGGGCATCTCATGGGGCCCCCTACTGACCCCGGACCCTCGGGCAGTGCCCGAGTTTCCAAATGGTCAGTCCGCCCCTGCTCTAAAGAACAATTCTCCTCTTGGCAGACCATAGGAGTGTGAGCAACGCTGGGACTCTGAGCAAAAGAAAAGACCCAAATCAGCAAAACTGGAGCAGATGCTCAAAGGGTTAACGCAGCAAGAGTCACTAGGATCTTACACTCTGGCCTATACTCACAGTGTCCCCGTGTAATTGGATGCCTCCATCCAATACCGGCTAGACACTCCTTCTGTGAACCTCCAGGCCAGATCCTCAGTGAACCCCCTTTGGATTGGCTCCAGCTACTTTCAGAAAGTAGGCTCCCCAGCTCTCCCTGAGTTGGGACCTCCATGTCTCAGCTACTCTGCCCAGAAGGGCAGATGCCTTTCCCGTTAGGGTCTGCTCCAGGCCTCAGGCTATTTATGCACTCATCAACCACCTACAGGGCATCTTCACCCCAGAGATTGGTTTAGACCACATGAATATTGAAGCCCAGGGTCTCTCTCTTCCAACCCACTACATTCTAGATTCCACTAGAAGGCAGGGGGAAGCAGTTGAGCCTGCAGCCAGTGAGACCCAGAACTGTGAAAAATAAATCACACACGGGCGGACTGACCATTTGGAAACTCAGGCAGTGCCCGAAGGCCCAGGGTCAGTAGGGGGCCCCATGAGATGCCCCTGGTACCTTTTTCATAGGATTTTTTGAGTTTGGGCAAGGACACAGGGGCCCCATGATATGTCAGTCCGCCCCTGATCACACACCACTCTAATGATTACAGAGGAGCTAACAAACTAATTTTACCTAAACCTCCCTAGCAACCTATTCTATGAGGATGCTACACAATAAAAACTGGGAAGATCAGAGTGTCTCTGTTTTATGCTTTATATACAGCTGCTGATGTCTGACTGATAGCTGAACAGGTGTGGAAGGATAGTTACATCTGCTACAGATTGATGTATGGAATGGCAAGGTACTCAGAGGAACCCATTGTTTACCTTTTTCATGGGGAGCATATATAGGTTTACAATGCGGGAAAGTGTAAATTGCAGAAGAAGAAAACAAAAACAAAAAAGAGAAAACATCTGCATATCAGCTAAAGTAGTTTATTACATTGAACAAGCAAACGCTGCTCAAGACCAACTCCAGGAGTCAGAGCTATGATGTGTGTAGAGTGGCTTCATCACTGCTCTTTCCATGCCCTCTGATGTGTTTCATTCCGTGGTCCGCCTCTGTGACCACACCCCAATGGGTGGGGTGAAACATGTCAGAGGGCATGGCCAGAGTGGTGCTGAAGCCACTCTACACAATTCATAGGTCTGACTCTGGGGCTGGTTTTGAGCGTCATCAGCTTCTTCATTTGTACTTGAGACACTGGAATATCTTCAGGATGCGTTTCCTCTTGCAACGGGGTGACTCTTTTCCCTCATTCCCAGCTTCTGAGTGGCGCCATTACGCTTCACTTACAGTTTATTATATTGGTCACAGAATATAAATGTGCTCAATAAAAAAAATTTGGTTTGTTTCGAATTGGTAAAGTTAATTATTTTGTTTCCTAATATTCTTTATATTAGAATAATTTGTTTTTGGAATTCATTTCATATATTTGCTTCATATATTCGTTATTTTTATATTGACTTAAAATTCCCATTTACAAATTAAATTTTTTAAATTAGAAATTCGATTTTCAACATTTGAATTTCGGAAGACAGCTATATTAGTTCTATTTTACTTTTTTCTATTCTAATCTATTATATTCTAATCTATTTTATTCTATACTATTCTATTTTTTTATATTCTAATCTATTCCATTCTATTGTTTTATTTTCTATTATATTCCGGTATTTTCTATTCTCTTCTATTGTATTCTGTTTTATTCTATTATATTTTATTCCTTTATTTTCTGTTCTACTTTGTTCTGTTCTATTTTATTCTGGTCTTTTCTATTCTATTCCTTTATTTTCTATTTGGTTTTATTCTATTCATTTTTTAGCTATTCTATTCTGTTTTATTCTATTCTTTACTATTCTATTTTATTCTATAAAGCAGCCTAAGCAGGAATCATCCTCCTATTTCACTTTTACACCTTACTGCATTTATTGCAATATGTTTCTATTTCAAATTCAAATTCTTTTTTGAATTTAAAAAAAAAAAGCAAAACTTCATAATTTGTTTTAGATTAGTTCAAAATTTGTTACTATTGGGATTTGGAAAATTGGATATATCCATATCTCTGATTAATGAAAATTTTGTGCAAATTTCAATTTGTAACAAAACAAATCGCCCATGTCTAAAATTTCCTACGGCATTCCTAAGACATGCCTCCTCACCATACACTCCTTACCAGGGCATTTGCTTGGACACTTTCATAGCGTCAGTGATACCTACAGCATTGTGTTTTTGCTATGCTGAACAATATCTAAAGGGCCCATAAGGAAGACTAGAAGTTTCTTTCTGGCACAAAGGTTTGTGGCATGTCGCTGGCACCCCAAAGGAAGCCCAGAAGCCAATCAGAGCATCAAAGTAGCATGAAGAGAAAGAAGGCTGCAGGTGATACAGATACAAGGTGGATACAAATCACAGGATCAATATTCAGAAACTTTAGAAATACAGCAAACTTCTTCAACAGAAAGTCATCGGGACCAAACTAAGACCAAAAAAATCGAATATGATCTGTAGAAATTCAAAGATAGACAGACAGAACAAGCCATCAGCACAATGACGCAAACAAAAACATATCCTACAACAGATTGCTGCTATGCAATCACAACTATTCCAGCATTTGTGGAATGATTTAATCCAGCACACCCTGCACTGAGCAAGATATAAACTTGCCTCTGTACTACAGCTGCAATGGTAAGGAATCCCTCGGCTCTAATGATTGGCGGTGTACAATGCCAACTTGCTGGAGGGATAGCTCAAGTGGGATCCCAACATGGCTGACTTCATCCCTGCTTAGCAGCTTTATGAAGGATAAGACAAGTGTGCAGCTTGGTGATGAGTCCTAAACTTTGGGCTGTAGCAGACACATGGTCAGTTACATCTAGCAATGGCATTCAGATACTATGGGTGGTATTCACACCAGAAACAAAAATATATTGCAACTTACCAATCCTTAAAGAGGAACTAAACCCTCATATTCCTTACAGCCAAGGAAGCTGCCCTCCTGGCCTCTGCTGTATCTGCAGCTGTCATGGTGCTGCACATGTGGTCATTTATGATACCAGCCATTTGATGGTTTGATAGTTTGGTTGCGAGCACAAATAAATGTGACCGTTATCATTCATGGCATGTCTTGACTGTAGCGAAATTTGGAAAACTGTTAAATCTGTTGGTCTAGTTCCACTTTATAATGTGGTGGTGGTAGTTTTCTTTTTTCCTTTATGTTCACTTGGTGATCTGGCCAGTAACACACTACCTGACAATGCTGCTGTTGAAAGATGTGCCCATTGCTCCTCTATCCAATCTGTGGAAAGGGCAACATAAAATGCACTAGATGGCTAGATTTAGATGGACCCGACCAGGGGCAGACTGACCATTTGGAAACTCGGGCATTGCCTGAGGGCCCGGGGCAGGGGCGGACTGACCATTTGGAAACTCAGGCACTGCCTGAGGGCCCGGGGCAGGGGCGGACTGACCATTTGGAAACTCGGGCACTGCCCGAGGTCAGTAAGGTGCCCCATGAGATGCCCCTGGTACCTTTTTCATAGGCTTTTTTGAGTTTGGGCAAGGAAACTGGGGCCCCATGATCTCCTATTGCCCGGGCGCCCCATGAGTTGTCAGTCCGCCCCTGGCCCGGGGTCAATAGGGGGCCCCATAAGATGCCCCTGGTACCTTTTTCATAGGCTTTTTTGAGTTTGGGCAAGGAAACCGGGGCCCCATGATCCCCTATTGCCCGGGGGCCCCATGAGTTGTCAGTCCGCCCCTGGCCCGGGGTCAGTAAGGGGCCCCATGAGATGCCCCTGGTACCTTTTTCATAGGCTTTTTTGAGTTTGGGCAAGGACACAGGGGCTCCATGATCCCCTATTGCCCGGGGGCCCCATGAGTTGTCAGTCCACCCCTGGACCCGACTAACAAATTAAAGTCAAACTCCAACTCACACCCTTTAATCAGTTACAGCAATAGTTTTTTTTTTCCTTTTGAGATAAAAGTTTTACATAAGTAAACAAGAGCTGTCCATTGCATTGTGCGCACCTTTCTCAGTGGTATATGATTTGTCTCATCCCACAAACTGCCACTTTTGCTGGACAGCCTGGCTTGTAAAGGAAGTTGAAAACTAACAGACTCCCTGGCAAGATCACCAGGTGAAAATAAAGGATAAAAAGCAAAACAAATGGAGCCACCATATCTAAGAATTGCCGAGCTGCGATATAATATATGTTTGATTTTGAGCTTAAAGTGTTCCTAAACCCACTAAAATAAAATCAGTTTGTACAGGCAATAAAGCATGCTTGTTATGCTCACTGTGGAATCTAAGGGGTTAATCCTCTGCATAGTGTAAAAAGGATGTTTGATCCTGTCTTCTCTGCCCCTCCTCTTGCTGAAATGAACACCTGATACATACTGAATCCGTACTCACATGCACATGCTCAGTTTGGTGTGTATTGTTAGAGAGGTTTTTTTTTTTCTTGGGAGAGTGCATGTGATCAGCACAGGGCCAAACAGCACTCTCAAGACAAAAGGGTCAGAGGTTTCACATCCTCCTGGAGCAGAAAGAAAACTCCTCCTACAAGCTGTAACCAGTGCTCTGCTGAAGTCAAAATACTGCTATATACTGCTGATGAGAAGAGGTATTTAGCAGTTTATATTTACTAAAATAATTGCATTTCCAAGTTGTGTGTACTGTGGGAGACCAGATATAGTGAATGCAGGGTCCGGGAAGAGCGGATATAGTGAATGCAGGGTTCAGGGAGACCAGATATAGTGAATGCAGGGTCCGGGGAGACCAGATATAGTGAATGCAGGGTCTGGGGAGACCGGATATAGTGAATGCAGGGTCTGGGGAGACCGGATATAGTGAATGCGGGGTCCGGGGAGACCAGATATAGTGAATGATGGGTCCGGGGAGACCAGATATAGTGAATGCAGGGTTCGGGGAGACCAGATATAGTGAATGCAGGGTCCGGGGAGACCAGATAGAGTGAATGCAGGGTCCTGGGAGACCGGATATAGTGAATGCAGGGTCCAGGGAGAGCAGATATAGTGAATGCAGGGTCCGGGCAGAGCAGATATAGTGAATGCAGGGTCCGGGGAGAGCAGATATAGTGAATGCAGGGTCCGGGGTTTAGTATCACTTTAACACTGCTCTAACTTCGCTACTTAAGATTATAATAGATGCAGAACAATGGAAAGAAGAAGAAAAGCTGTGTGCAATTTTACCCTCTTGACAGAAAAGCCCCTCTGAGCAGACAAGGCAGCTGCCTCTGTGGCCTTGTCCCACTTGATCATTGTAGGTTCCAGCCGGACATGGATAGGCATGAGAACTCCGAGTCCCTATAGGACAGTAAAAACCAGCTGGG
Organism: Staurois parvus; assembly: GCF_062004578.1. Taxonomy (NCBI): domain Eukaryota; kingdom Metazoa; phylum Chordata; class Amphibia; order Anura; family Ranidae; genus Staurois; species Staurois parvus. Next base: position 1,497,025 of record NW_028318070.1, read on the forward strand.
CACAGTGACTCGGGTCCTGGTGGGTGTGATCTTCCTTCTAGACAGTAGTACCCTGTTGGCATAAACACTAACATCAGATCAGCACCACTAAAATGGATAACTAAAAATGATACAAAGATGGTAATCTGACCTGCAGGGCAGAGAGTGCATTCACTTTGCTGCGACAGTCCTTCCTTGTCTGAGAATGTGCCAGTTGGACAAGGTGCCATAGAGGAACCATCAGAGCAGAAATGACCTTAAGGGGACAGTAGTTGTAATACATATTTAAAATTAATTTTACTAGAGGGTGGCAGAACCATTCCTTATACACATCATTCTACCATGGTAGAATGTGATTTCTGCTGGCTTCTGGGTCCCATGTCAAGCAACTGCCCTGATGCTTACTGAACACAGGAGGTTGCTCACTCTGCACAGACAGCACTCAGAGAACACTTTGCATTTGACACAATGAATGCAAAGAGTTCTCGGACTGCATGTGGTGGAGATCATGGCTTCGTCATTCGTTGAAAAAAATGTTCTGTGAATGGTGCCTGTGTTGACCGAGTGACCTCCTGTGTCCAACTAAACAGTAGAGAAGCCTCTTGGCATGGGACCCAGAAGCCAGTGGCACATACTGAAATAGCAGGGCGCACTACAGTGATTTCCAGGTTCCCACAGGTAGGATACATATAAACATGGGTCTATATACTGTACCAATGTAACTGTGCAAAAATAGGCATACCTGGAATACAGCTTTAAAGTGGTACTAAAGTCTAGATGTTTTTTACCCTAATGCATTATCTGCATTAAGATAAAAGAATGCAGCGTTATCTGTTCTAACTACCTTGTCTTCTTCCCCATCCTTAAATACTTACTTGGTTCCATGTCACCGCTTAAGCACTCCAATGGAGCAATACCCTCCTGTTGCTGTCAGTCATACTCCAGTGTGGATGGAGCGGGAGCATGACTTACTGCTTCTATGTGTGTCTATGGATGCACACAGCTGGGCTCAGGACCTGACTGGAGCACACATGCACGGGTACCTCGTTAGCATCCAGCTTGCTACAGGGGGCACCCTAAGAAAGAAGGAGCCTACAATACCAGTGGGGACTGCTAGAAGAAGAGGAAAGCAACGTTTCTATGCAATATCAATAGCATAGAGCAGGTAAGTGTTAGCTCTTTTTTTTTCAATTAAAAAAAAAATGGAATTTAATGTCACTTTAATTGTATATCCTAGATTTCAGCTTTAACAAATAATTTTGCCAGTGTGTCTTAGGCCTTTTTCACATGACTGGTTTGTTGCAGCCTCTGGATTCTTGCTGCGAATTCTTGCTGCAGGAATTAATGGGGTATGCAATCACACAGATTGATTAGCTGTGGTTCTGGGACACGTGTCTGAGCCTGGACACAGTCAGCTGCATCCAGGCTTGGACATTTGTCCCAGAACCGCAACTAATCGCTCTGTGTGCAGCTACATGCGATCAGCAGCGGCCGCTGTCAGCAAGCCATAAGTTTTAATGGGCTGAGCAGCCAATACTGATCGCATAACCCGGTCATTCTTGCAGCAGGAATTCACAGATTGTTGCCGCAGGAATCTGGACACCACAACAAACCTGCCATGTGAATGGGGCCATAATGTTTCAACACTTTTGTTTCTGGGTACGGTGCATTCGCTGGCCGTATGCGCTCATTACTCATGCAGGCTGTGCTTCCTGCTAAGTAGTGCTGCATTATGGTTGTGCCTTACTGTTTTTCTTTGTCATTCTGAGTCTATCGGTCATGTCTGACTGCCTGAAAACAACTTATCTCTGAGATTTTTCTCTGCCTCAAAAGTTGCTGATCAGAGTATAATAGCAGTGAAGTGCAGATAATCAATAGAAGGTGAAACGACTATGCTATAATTTATTACAATAATGGAAATAGGGAACAGCAAACATTAGCAATGCTGTGCTTGCAATCATTACAACAATAATGTAAACGTGCTGAATGAAAATATACTATAGAGGCTATTTAAAAAATAAGCTCACTGTACACTTACAGCAGGGCAAAATGCTTATTAATGATTGGGCTTTGTATAGCAGTGAATAGCGCACAGTTAATTAGCAGGTAGCAGAACCGGTAGTTAGTCGATTTCAGGCTACTAACATTGGCTATGTAATTATGCTGCTCTTCTCTTGAAGAGGTAACACGCTCTGATCACACACAATGGGGTTTTTACCTTCAATTATGCCGTGACATAAAGAGCCCGAGAAATATCATAGCATACAGATTCATGCAGCTTCATAAGAGTTTTGTGTGCTGGGGATGGACATATACATAATAACTGAGCTTATACAAGGCCCCCCTCTTCTTCCCCCAACCCTCAATCATTCTTTCTGTTTCATCGTTTTCTCTCCGCAGTTTTATCTCGGTGGTTTACAGGCAGCGGAGATCATTAGATTTGCAGTCAAATGCTGTTGTACTATGTGAAATCTATGAGAATAATTACCTGGAGGACAGAGCTTACACTCTGACTGATCTGTAGATACGTAATAACCAGGATGGCAGGTAACTGATCGAAGAAGATCTTCTATGCCCAGAGTTGGCGGACAATTGTCGCATATACATGAACTAATCTGTCCGCTGCCGTCCTTCAGAAATCCAGTAGGTGCAATGACTGTGTGGATTTTACCAGCAAATGGACAGTAGCTTCCTGTGCAAAAACACAATGGGGTAATCATCAATTCTGACACACAGCAAGGCAGTTAAAATCAGGAGCATTGAGACAGATTTACTATAAAGTTAGCCATACAGATGTAACACTCTCCAGGTTACTTAGGTAGTTTTGTTTGTTAGATAGAAGCTGAGTGGCAGCCTGGGGATGAGTCAGCCTGGGGAGTGAGGTAGTGAGGTTACCTCAGAACAGGCTGGGAAGCTCTAACAGGTCAGGGCTTCTGGAGCCCTCCCACCTTTCCAGAAACCTGAGAGCTTTCTGGAGGAGGGGTGGAGGAGGGGAAGAGACCCAGATATGCATGTTTGTGGGACCTTGGCCAATCCCCTGGCAGGAGGCTGGGCATGGTGACCAGGGCAACCTTCAAATGTGGCAGAGCCTGGGGGAAGGTGTGCAGTATTGGTTGGAAGATGGATTGGCGGAGGCTGGAGTGAGGAGCTTGGGAGGGGGGCCCCAGGGAGGCCTACAGGCAGGTCACTGGAGAAGAGGAAGTCCACTGCCCTCAACGTCTCCTGGATAGGACAGCCTGTGTGGCAGGGAAGGAGCCAGCCCAGCGTGAGGCCTGAAGGCAGCCACCAACCCACTAAGCTAACAGGAGAGGACAGTGTGAGTACTCATATAGCCCCGGGGACAGATAAGGGGAAAGGGCAGTCAGGGGAAAGGGCAGTCAGGTGCAAGGCCCAACTAGCTTCTCCACAGGGACTGTTCTACACTAACAGCTCTTGGATCCCCTTGCTCAAGGATACCCTCAGGCAGCTGGGTAAAGAGAAGGAATAGTCCAGGTTCTGGGGAGGAACAGCTGGGAGCCTTCAGTGCTCTTCAAGAAGAGACTGTTGGTAATCTGAATCTTTGTACATAGTTGCTAGAAAGTTGTCCTCAAGTTCTACAGTTTCTCTGGCATTCCATATACCCATAGACCCCATCCTATTTTAACACCCTAATAAAAATCACAAAACCAAGCTCAAGGACTATTTACTGACTCCAGGGTGCAAAGTGTGGGAAATGCATGTTTCCTGGCCGAGCAGAGCATAAAAGGACCCGATTCAAATCCAATGGCCCTTGCGAGGGTATTGCTACACACATTACCATCTTATTGTACAATGCCCTTTTGTTCTAACCAGAGCCATGGAACATCAGGGCCTGCCTTATTGGATACATACAGTATGAAATGGATGGTAATGAAGGTCCTCATATTATATAGTTCTGGGAGATCTATAAGCAACTGTACAGAGATTGTACAATTAGATTGTAGCATGTAAGTCCAGCTTGAGAGTTCAGCTTCATTTATAAATTCATCACTCTACGCTTTAAAGTGTCACTGGGACAGAACAAAACCTGACCACTTCTTAAATCTGTCCTTGTGATGTAGGAGCGCTGAACCTTTTCGAGATTTGACATTATAATGTGATAGGTGAGTTGCGGTCCTAGAGGCTGCGCACCAGCAACTGTGAGGACCTGGTGGACCCCTGAAGGAGTTTACTACATTTCTGAAAGGATGGGAGTGTCACACCTGCTTGTATAGTCCTTTGAAATATTTTATTTTGCTCAGCTCTTCCCATTCATTAGGGATAAAAAGTACACAATAGTCTATTGTCTAATTTTTAGCCCTGATGAAAGGGGAGGGCTGAGTCCCCAAAATGCATTGGTTGTTGGTAAAAAAAAAATCTTTCAAAAGGACTATACAAGCCATTGTGGCACTTGTTAAAGCTATATTCGAATCTTTAAGAAGAACCTGACTCTGACCACTTCTTAAAAGTGAACTCTAGGTACAGCTGTAAGAAGAACCTGACCACTTGTTAAAGCTAAACTCCAAGTAGAGCTTTAAGAAGAACCTGTCCCTGACCAATTTCTAAAGCTAAACTCTAAGTACACCTTTAAAAAATACCTGGCCCTGACCACTTCGCTGAGCTGAACTTCAGGTATGACCATAATTGCATATTTATACTGGTCCAGCTTGGACCAATGTAAGTAAGCATATTTCATACTTGTGGGACTGCTTTAATAGCTGGCAATCATTGCAGTTTTGCAGTGCTACTACAATGATTGCTACAATCTTCCAAATCCTGTGCTGAGTGGCTCCCTCTATGCACACTGACAACAAGGAGTTGCTCTCTCAGCACTGCTGCCGCTCACAAAACGCCTTGAATTTTGTTTTCAATGGATACAAGGTTTTTTGATTGGATGAGGTGGAGAGGAGGGGTGGCAATGTCACATCCAATCAGAAAATGACTTCCAGTCACTTAAAAAATATCAAAGGTGTTCTATGAATGGTGGCCCTCTGTGGTCAATGTGCTGAAGGGAAGCTGCTCAGCACAGGAACCAGAAGAACTACTACAGTGACTGTCAGCTTCCCCAGCGGCCCCTCAGGTATGAGATATGCATATCTACAAACAGTAGATCCAAGCTGGAACAATGTAATTATATAATACAAGGCAATCATGGAGTTCATCTTCAAGGCTGTGCCTGTTTTCAGTAAAAATCTGATCTCTTCAGTGCTAAATCAGACCTGTACAAACCTACCTTAGTTGACCATTCAAGATTCAGGGCACAAGGATACCAAATACACAGTAAAACTGTCATATAGGGCAGCTTCACACTGCTCCTCTGTGCTTTGGGCAAAGTGCAGCTATCGGGTTTGGTGTGGGTTAGCTGCTCTTTATCGTAGACTTATATAATGTCCCGCAGTTTTTGGTTTCAGAAAATGCACAAAAGATGCAGCATCCAGGAGTTTTGGTGCACTTTCTGAAACCGCACCAAAACCACAGGACTTCATAGAAGTGAATGAAAAAGCACAGCTAAACTGCACAAAAACTGTGGCTTAGCTATGCTTTAGCAAACGTGTAGTGGGGCAGTGTGAAGTCACCCATAGATTTTTTTCTTATTAAATGTTTCCTAATAGGTTCAACCAAAACTACCAAAAACGCAAAGCAACCATTCAGCAGCATTGTCACCGGTTAGAAAACAACTGCTAACATCTGATTGGCTATGAGGAACCTGTCCATGTTTCCTTTGCTCCCCTAGTGTGGTCTCCTGAACCCCATTTCCCAAGTCAGGAGCTAGAGGATTGCACTGCAGCGGGTTAAGAGTTAACCAGCGCAAGGTGCCTGCTGCTAGCACCATCCTAAGAAATGGTTTTAATGAGAAGCTTTCAGTTCTTTACATTGTTCTCTCTTTCCTGTCAGTTTGTGTTTCTCTGAAGGTATGCTCCATTATTAATGAGAGGGCCTAATTACCAACTTCGTTATCTCTTTGCCAGGTTCAGTAAGCGCTTGATTTTCTCATTATATTCCTTTAGCATGGGGAGAAAACAAAATTGGAAAAAAGCAGACACACTCCTCTGGAACAAATTACCTAAAGCTGGACTCCACACAGATATTTAGAAGAAACACCAATTATTGCGGTTATGTCTCTGTTAAAAGTCATTAAATGTGTTTTTTTTTTTGCTGCTGGACTAAGTACCTGAATTTGTCTTCATATCAGCTCCTGTAATTCTCTGCACAGCGGAATTCTAACTGGTAGATGGAGTATACCGCACTAGGGGCCAATCAGGCTTTGCTGCAGGCACATGTGCCGACAAGAGATGGTGACTGCTTCTTCACTGGTTGGGGTGTATTAAGGAACTAGACTTCAAATGTTGCCCCTCTTTCTCCAAGCCTGTCCAAGTCCTGCTGTGCCAGGTTACAGGATCAAACTAAATCCAGGTCCTTAAACTAGCCTAGCCTTTTTTTAATCTTTTTAACCCTGGAGAAATCTTTCTTTGCAGGTCTCAGGGAACTCCTGCTAAAAAAGATTTTACCCACAGCTTATTGTACATTATTATGATTGATATGTTGTAGATATAATAATCAAGGATTACTTCGAATGTTTGAAGCTCAGTGAGGATAATTGTTTAAGGGCATATTTAGACATGCGTCTAAATCTCCCTTGCCTCTGAAACCCGATCTGTGTTCAGATCACGTTCCAGAGGCTCCAGAAATGCAGTGAGACATACGATGCCTCCTCATTGCCTGTTTTAACCTCAGTTTTGTCAACAAACACTGTTTCCTTGTTGACTTGAGTGTGTACCATTTGGTGGCTTGCTGCCCGCTGATTGCTACATGTTGGGTCAACTTTGCTGCGGGTGGGAAAGCGAAGCATCGCAGCTGCAGCATGTAAACTTCCCAATATGCCTCCTATTGTAGCTTAATTGGGTCTGTTGGTGGGCAGCATAAATGCGGCTCAACCATGCATTTTTGCCCTCCCCCCCAACTATAAGTCTAAACTAGGCCTAACACTCCCCCTCCTACACCATAACCTTTACATAGCAACCAATAAAACAAAACAAATGTAGCACCCTCTAGTGTTCTACTAGAGTAGTGTAGGTACTCTAATGCCTCCACCTGGTTCTGGAGGATCATGGAACCTTCCAGAAGCCAATGGGCAGAAGGGGTGGAGATCTGATCTGCATGTTTATGGGAGTTTAACTAATCCCAGGTTTGGAGGCCCTGGTAGAGTGGTGAGACCAACTCAAATATGGGAGAGTCAGGCTGGCACGAGAATTGGGTGCAAAAAATGGGCTGGGCTTGGGCTGACTCAGGAGGGTCCATTCAACATCATGGCACGAACAGGATTTAGGCCTGGAAGCGGGGGGAGCAAGGAGAACAGAGTGAGTACATCAGCACACTCAGGGATTTACAAGGGAAGAGACTGCCACATGTAGCAAGCTTTCAAAGGACAGCACTGTCCAAGCCTAAATCCTTTATCCTTGTCCAGGGAGATCTTCAGAGCAGCCAGGAGGGCTGGTAGTGTCTGCAGGCTGTGGAGCTGGGTGCAGCTCTACAGGGGAGAGGAGACATCACTGCATGTAGTTTGCAGCAAGCTGAGCTAACTTTCAAGGGGGCTGCGAGCCCCTTGCCTGTAAGGGGCAGCTGCTAGTGATCTGTAATGAATGATGGCTTTCAAAGGAAAAGAACAGTCCAGGATCTTTTTCTGTAAATAGGAAGGTTGTTGTCCCTGTGCATTGATTCAGTGAAGCTGGGCATCCCATAATCCCTATTACCATATCTAAGTTATAAAGTTACATCTCCTAATAAACTAAGTTCATGGACTGTTCGCTGACTGTGGATGCAAGTGTGGAAAAGGTGTGTTGCCTGGCTGTGTGAAGCTCAGAGGGATCCAGAAACAGAGTTACCCTCAAGAGGGTAGCGCTACACAAATAATAATAGCCTTGGAAGAAATGAAGGCAGTGAAAATTGTAGTATCCCTTTACATTGATGGTCAGTGCAAAATATGCCCTCTTGCATTAGTGGTCAGTTGAGTGCCCCTTTACAAGGGTAGTCAGTGGAAAAGTGCTCTATACATTGGAGATCAGTATAAAAATGCACCTTATGTTGGTGGTTAGTGTAAAAGGCCTCCCTGCATTGGAATTCATAGAAAAAGTTTTCCTTTACAATGGTGGTCAGTAGGACAGATGCCCCTTTATATTGGTGGTCATCAGGAGACATGAAAACCTACATTGGTGGTCAGTAAAGGTGTGATTTGGTGTATTGCTTACTGTTGAAGGAATCCCTAGCAATCTCTGGAGGAACCCTTGAGTTCCACAGAACCCTGGTTAGGAAAGGCTGCATAAAAATAGCACAAGTTTTCCACCACTGCATCCACCATGGTTAGCTGTAAGCTAAGTGTTGGACAGTCAGAATGCCAGGACAGACTTACTTGCTATAAAGCAGGGGTGTTCAAACTTTTGACTTTCCTGAACCACATTGGAAGAAGGGGAATTGTTTTGGGCCGCACATAAACTATATTAACAAGAAGGATAGCTGATAAGCAGAAAGTCCGGCAGATCACAAGTCAATGATCACTGATATAGACAATGTACCTGAGTAAAAAAACTTCATTTTTTGTAATCTTTTGTATTATAAAAATAAATGAGGGTAGCATAAAACTAGGGCAATATTTGACACTCCTTTTGATAAATGCATCAATATCTGGTTCGTAGGATGGAGCAGTAATTCTCAATGGATTATCAAGCTGCTCCTCAGATACACTATATTGCCAAACGTACTGGGACAACCGTCCAAATCATTGGATTCAGGTGTTCCAATCACCTCCATGGCCACAGGTGTATAAACTCAAGCACCTAGGCAAGCAGACTGCTTCTACAAACATTTGTGAAAGAATGGATCACTCTTAGGAGCTCAGTGAATCAAAGCGTAGTACTGTGATAGGTTGCCACATGTACAATAAGTCCATCCATGACATTTCCTGGCTACTAAATATTCCACACTCAACTGTTAGGTTAGTGGTATTATAACAAAGTAGAAGCAACTGGGAACAACTCAACCATGAAATGGTAGGCCACTCAAAATGAAAGAGCGGGGTCAGCACATGCTGAAGCGCAGAGTGCGCAAAAGTAGTCAACTGTCTGCAGAGGTGTCAATGGCTAAAGACTTCCAAACTTCATGTGGCCTTCAGATTAGCACAACAGTGTGTAGAGAGCTTCATGGAATGGGTTTCCATGGCAGAGCAGCTGCATTCAAGCCTTACATCACCAAGTGCAATGCAAAGTGTTGAATGCAGTGGTATAAAGTGCACTGCCACTGGACTCTATAGCAGAAGAAACATGTTCTCTGGAGTGACGAATCACGCTTCTCCATCTGGCAGACCTATGTACATGTCTGGGTTTGGCGGATGCCAGGAGAACAGTACTTGCCTGACTGTAATGTGCCAAGAGTAAAGTTTGGTGGAGGGAGGATTATGGTGTGGGGTTGTTTTTCAGGGGTTGGGATTGGCCCCTTAATTCCAAGGGAACTCTTAAGGTGTCAGCATACCAAGATATTTTGGACAATTTCATGCTCCTAACTTTAAAGGAACAGTTTGGGGATTGCCCCCTCCTGTTCCAACATGACTGCGCACCAGTGTACAAAGCAAGGTCCATAAAGACATGGTGTTTTGGACTCGGTCACTCACAGACCATTTACTGTGATCTACCAGTGAGCCTAATTGGTATAGAAATACGTGCACATGGAAGTAAGACACTGACACTGTTTGCAGTTTGCCAACTTCCTAAATTCTACTTTATTGAGGAACTAATCGTCACATTTATAGGTCTCATGACGTAAGCGAAGCAATGCAATGATTGGGTGGAAAGTCCCCTAAGTTTCATGTGTGTTCTTTCACCTGCGTTGATATCTTCCAATCATTGTCACAAATGAGACTCATTCCCTCTTATGGGGGTTGTTTACGTTGAAAGGTGCTTTTTCTTCTAATGAGTCACCTCGGGCGAGACTCCGGATTAAGGCGCCATCTTAATTATCATTGTTCTGTTAACCTTTATCTGATTGTATACTTAAGAGAGTAAGGATTTTAAAGAGCAAGAGGCGTAGAGGAGCGAGGCTATAAAATTGTCATTTTACTATCTGTCTGACAGATCACAAATTGTCTATCACAATCCATTACAATGGATGAGCGAGTTTTGGGTGGAGGAACTTGACTGGCCTGCACACAGTCCTGACCTCAACCTGATAGAACACCTTTGGGATGAATTAGAGCAGAGAGTACAAGCCAGGCTTTCTTGTCCAACATCAGTGCCTGACCTCACAAATGTGCTTCTGGAAGAATGGTCCAACCTTCCCATAGACACCCTCCTATACCTTGTGGACAGCCTTCCCAGAACAGCTAAAGCTGTTATAGCTGCAAAGGGTGGGGCTAACTCAATATTGAACCCTACGGACTAAGACTGGGATGTCATTAAAGTTCATGTGCGTGTAAAGGCAGGCGGCCCAATACTTTTGAAAATATAGTGTATTTTGGTTCTAATTTTGCCCTTCATGTGCTTCATCTTTGAAAATAGTTGCTCACAAATATAGGCGCTGCTAAAAACTGATGACCTGAATAAGGTGTGATTGTGAAGAGTGGGAGATTTTTCTTTGGGAAGATAAAACTTATGAAAGTCCAGTAAATAAACACTGTCACTTTTTTCATCAGCCCCATGTGTACGATAAGAGTAAATGCATTTTTACAAAAACTTCCAAAAAAATATGAACAGTACGTTTACAATTTTGTGTTGGACAGCATTCATAGGTGTCCTGGGCCACAGGTTGGACAACCCTGCTATAAAGTCTGTACTGCTGCTTATGGATACAAAAGGACAAGAATACCTATTAAACCTATTGGGGACATGGATAGTCCAAGTTAATGGTAAGGAGGAGGGTTGTCCCACTCACTACCAGAGGAAGCAAATTCTAATCTAGGTGTTTAACAGCTGTGGCACGGTCCAATTATATAAACATTGTCATAATAAATGATGGCACAGATGTTCTTTTAATACCAGTGGGGGCACAGATGTAGTGTACAAGTAAAAGGTTGGCAGTTGTATCCATGCAGATATTTCTGATCAGAGGCTGGAACGTTCTCCACTATGATAAATAATGATGCTTAAGGGGACTGACAAAGATGATTAAAAAAAAAAAAGAGACCAAATGCTTTTTTGGCACAGGGCCCTTTCCTGGCTGTGGTACACCTGAATCTCCTGCTTCTGATATATTCAAAAATTTCACCATATTAATCACTGTGACATTTATTCTGGCCACTACTAGGAGGTATTAAAAAGGCTCACTGCTTGTATATTCTTCAAAAGATACCTGGGAGACAGGGCAGACATCTTGGTGAAGTCCATGTGGAGAAGAACCCCGGGGGACAGTCAATGCAATGTGAATTGTTCTGGTCTGGCTCTTGACCTGGAGGACACAACTGGACAGAACAAATCCTCAATGAAAATTTAATAACTAAAAATGCAGCAAACTATTTATCTTTGTTATAGAAATATATCTACAATCATTGTCATCATGGGTATACCACCAATAAAGCATTTAAAAGCCCACCTTAAAGTGGAGCTATAGGCAAAACATTTTTTTTTTATTTTGGACCCAGCAAGGGAGGGTTATAACCAGTCAGATTTTTTTTTCCGCCATCTGTGTCTCATTGCAGAGATTTCCCTTCATTTTCTCTTCCCATAGCCAAACAGGAAGTGAGAGGAAATCCCTCTATTACTTTTCTGGGGACAACTTAAAATTTAGGATTTTCTTTTACTTTCACTTTCAATGATAATGGTAAACAGGACAGAGAGGGTGAATCTCCTTAACGGGGGTGCAGGCAGCAATAAAAATTGATAGGTGTTCTTATCCACCTCCATACAAAACAAAAAAACGTTTTGCCTTTAGTTATAGTTAAAGATACTGCAGTCACTCTACATGATCAATCCTGGTCATTATAAATCTGTACAAATACGCAGTACTAGTTTCTCTTTCTGAATGCACTGCAGGTTTATTCCTGTGTTTTTTTATACGATTCATCTTTTGGGTATAAGAAATATTGACAAGAGCAATTTTTCTACTGTGGGAAATTGGAAAATAAGCAAAAGTCAACCAAAACATTATCTGACTACACAGGAGTGTACTAATAAATAGCACAAATAAAGAAAAAAAGCTTACAGGATAAGTTCACCTTTCGTAACATGTTACACCCATATTCAGGATATAAAATGCACAGGTTATGAAAGGACCGGCCCCCGCTCCCCCGTTTTGACAGTTAGTGCCAGTCACGTCACTTATTCATATTATTTTGTGAATGGAAAAATTACAAGTCCCGACATTCCTTGTGGCTGTCAGCTTGTAGTTCCCAATGAACTACCATGGAGATGTTGAGCTCTCTAGGTATTTAATTGATTCTTTCTGTCACAGTGTACAAGCCCACAGATACACTGACAGGTCTGCAGCAGTCCTGCATGGCACCAATGATCTGCTGATCGCTGGTGCAATGTTTTACAGGCTCCCAAAACAAAAGATAGTAAATGCACATGTTTTTCCCGCAATGTGCATTTATTTTTTGTTAAAAGGTGAACTTATCCTTTATTTTTGCCTCAATAATTAATCTGATTTCAACTACCTCCAAAACTATGCATATAGCAGGGACTTGTACCATGAATGTGGTAACGATATGAAAAAATAAGGTTAAAATCACACTTTCTTTATTCAGTAATAATAAGAACATGGATCATGGCCAGTTCAGCACTGAATATCTATACAATATGCCATTATTATTTTTTCCATATCACACAGATTATAAATAGCTCTCGCTAGGAGGTGACAGGATTCGCGAGGAAAGGGTCATTCCATCTGAATCCTGTCACCTCATAGTGAGAGCTGTTTATAATCCGTGATGTGGAAAAGATAATAGATGTATATTGTAAGGATTTTCAATGCTGATCTGGAGATGATCACTGTTTTTTTTTATTATTGAATAAGGAAAGTGTGATTTTAACTTAATTTTTTCATATTGTTACCACAGTCATTGTACATGTGCCTTTAAAAATCTCAGTTATATACATAGAGGTTGTTGATTTTTTTGGGATGTTGGCACATTGTCATGGAACAAGCCTCTTATCTATAATTTGATCGGATTTCACAGTTCCTCTTGATAACACACTAGAATTCATAAAGACAAACACAGACAGATTCTGCAGAAGTGTCTCTCATGTATTCTAAAAGTGGTGCAGAATGCACCATATTCATGTCATTGTCTAGAACTTAAAACTGGCGCATAATGTACCACTTTAAGAGTGCATGTAAGACACTTCAGTAAAATCTGTCTTCACCAGTTTCTCTCTCTCTGTATGCCAAAAGAGAGTTGGTCTTAACTCTACTTTCATCAGATACAAGGTGTTTGTATTTTATTTGAATTTGGCACATTCATTGTGTCACAAGGTAAAAGTAGCACATTTAAGAAGGATCCTAATTTGGTGGACAAGTCACTGTCAGAACCAAAAGTGTTGCAAATACAAATGCTTCATGAATTTGGCACAATAAATTAACAAAAGGGATTATTGCCATAAAAGTGGCACAGCAGCTTTATTGAATTCCTTCCACTCTTTTGTAATGTTTGCAGTTCACTTGTTTGCTTATTCTTACAGTGAATGCTTCTAAATTCTGTTACAATTCTACAAAGTGTGAGCTGGTGAAGCCCCGAGATGCATCATACTAAGTGGTGTATTTAGTTTGTGTGCTTCCCTAGGCAACACTAAAATCTGACGCCCCCACCAGCAGGGCTGCTTTTAACACGGGGAAAATGGGGAAGCTGTCCCAAGCCCAGTCATTGTTTTGGGGCCCAAGGCAGCTGACTCTTGAGCCTTTGCTGTCCACACATTGGGGACTGCCCGCGCCCCATGATGGCACTCTCTGTGAAACGACCAGGTATGCAAAGGCAGTGGTATTCCATAGCCAGCAGGGGAGGGGGCAGGGCCTGGTCTCAGAGCACCACTGACATTCAGACGCCGCCCTGGTGCAGCCTGTATGGTCAGGAGGAGGCCATGGCTGCAGGTGGAGCTAGGTTCGGAGTGAGAGCGGAAGCACTGAGAGCCCGGAGCTCAGATTGGATTTGAACTGAACTGGCTGGCAGGTAGGTCCTTCTCCCCAATGCAATGTTCATTACACTGACTGCCCGTGGATTGCTTCTGTGTCTGTGTTGTTTACCAATTTAGAGTATGGGCCACCAGTGTGGCATTGAAACATGTCCACATACTGAAACAGACTGGTTGATGGCGGGCTTTAAATGTTGCTGATGTCATGTGCAAATTGCACATGACATCAGCAATATTTAACTCTGCCATCAACCAGTATGTGCAATAGATCTAAATGTGAAAGTATCCAAATGGCAGGCAAAATATTTCACTGCACAGCAGTGTTCCTATCTATTGTCATCTTAGATGTCCAATTCTTATTTCATCCTAAGGCTTAAAGTGGTTGTATAGGGTGAAGATTTTTTACCTTCATGCATTCTATGCAAGAATCGTTGTCAAGTTAGAAGGTGAAACTTTGGTCCAGTCTGAAGTCCTGAGCACTTTGGAACATGTTTTTATTGAGGATATCGCTATACTTTGCTCCATTCAGGTTTCCCTCAACCCTGACCAGTCTCCCAGTCCCTGCTGCTGAAAAACACCCCCCACAGCATGATGCTCCGGCCAACATGATTCACTGTTGGGATGGTATTGGGCAGGTGAGGATTGGTGCCTGGTTTCCTCCAGAAATAATGTTTAGAATTGAGGCCATCAGTTCATTCTTGCTTTCATCAGACCAGAGAATCTTGTTCCGCACAGTCAGAGTCCTTCAGGGATGTTTTTTTGCAAACTCCAAGCAGGCTTTCGTGTGTTTTGCATTGACGAGAGGCTTCTGTCCAGCCACTCTGCCATAAAGCCCAGATTGGTGGAGGTCTGCAGTGATAGTTGTCCTGGAACTTTGTCTCATCTCCACGCAGGATCTCTAGAGCTCAGTAAGAGTGACCATCGGGTTCTTGGTCATCTCTCTTTCCAAGGCCCTTCTCCCCCAAGTGCTCAGTTTGGCCAGGCCAGCTTTTGGAAGATTTCTGATTGTTTCAAACTTCTTCCATATGAGAATTATGGAGGCCACTGTGCTCTTGGGAACTTCAGTGCAACAGATTTTTTTTTGCAGCCTTCTCCAGATCTGTATCTTGCAATTATTTTGTTTCTGAGCAGGCAGTTTCTTTGAACCCATGGCTTTTGCTCTGATACAATATGCATTGTCTGCTTTGTCAGGCATTATAGAGGTGTGTGCCTTTCCAAACCATGTTCAATCAATTGAATTTACCACAGGTGGACTCAAATCAAGGTGTAGAAACATCTCAGCAACGATCAAGAAAAGCCTGAGCTACATTTCTAGTGTTGTTGCAAAGGGTCAGAATAGTTATGCCAGTTTTTTATTTTTAATAAATTTGCGGACATTTCTAAAATTCTGCCTTCACTTATGTCATCATGTGGTACTGCATGTAGATTAATGAGGAAAAAAAATGAATTTAAACAACTATAGTATCAGGCTGCAACATAACACAGTGGAAAAAAGTGAAGGCACTGTAAGTGTTACTACTGTTGGCGAGTACATACAGTTACAGATCAAGCTAGGGGCTTGTTTGTGGACCACTTCGCTATGTTTACATTATTAAAGTTTTTTTTAGATAAATCTATGTGTGTTTGTTTTTGGGATGTTGGAGTGGAGAGTTAAATTGCATGGGGGAAGGGACCCATGAAAATGTTTGCTCAGGATCCAATCAATATTAAAGATGGCCTTGCCGACCAGCACGCCCACCACAGCCCATCAATCCCCCTGCCGCATGGCCAACACACATTACCCCCCCCAACAGCCACCACCCGATTCATGCACTAACCTTAACCTCCTGAATGAAAGAAGCAGCCAGCCATCCCCGCACCCTCCTCAGATCTCATGGCGGAGCTGACAGGTCCCCATCTCTGTCACTTGTGTCCCTTCTTCCGGGGGGTGACACCTTTCCCCTGAAAATTGCCATCCTTTGAAAACACCTTGTTTGCCTCACGGTAAATACGCCGCTGATCATACTAGATTTTTTTGTTCGGTGAAATAAAAAAATTCAATCAATGCTTCTTAGCAACGTTGAATAATTACAGTGGGTGCAACCTTCAGGAAAACCAAAGCTTTTGCCATTCGAAAAAGGGTTTCTCGTCAAACGGTTTTCCTTTGCAGGTTTATTTAGTCCTGAGTACATAATAAATGGCCCATATTGAAAGGGAATGACTGCAATATATATATATATATATATATATATATATATATATATATATATTTACAAAAAGTAAAGCAAGTCAATCAATTCTAACTAATCCAAAAATTGAGTTGACCAACTCATAATAATTATTATTTCATAGAAGTGGCTTTAGAGTGCTCAGATTGGTGGTGGCCCCTTAAAAATACATTATTATACTAGATTACACAGAACTTCCAAAAACACAAACCCTGCTAAATTTAAGGGATATATAAATACCTGAGGAATGGAAGGTGAGAAAATAGTGCTATCCCACATTTATGCATAACTAAAATACATAATCCCTTGCTGTGTATAGCACTTTACAAAATGTCACTTCTGGTCTAGATTCCTTTCTGGAACCGGAAATGACATCTTTGGCATCCCCAGATGTTTGGGTGCCATTCTGGTCCATATATTCTCCTGTATAAGATTGCTTTCACTGCGCTGCTAGAAAAAGTCACCTACATGAGGACAAAACACATTGTGTTCCATGTGGGGCTCACACCAGCCACATGTTGTTTTGTTTTTAAGGATCTGTTTATGTGATTTTTTTGCTTAAAGCTCTCTCTCACTTATATACAAAGATTCTCCAAGTTTCCATCTACCAACACTTAATTCACCTAGGACCACATCCCAAGGGCAATTCCCTGGGACAACTTCTGCATACATGCTCCATTTGGGTTCAGTAAGAAGACAGCAAGCATACAATTTCTCACAGACTTGTGGGTGACGTGTAAGCCTACAAACTGATGTTTTGACCAATTAACAGAAGCAACAAAGGACTATCTGCAAGATATATACATGTACTTATGAGTGTGTTTTGGATCCTTAGTGATCTGTTCCTACACCTATAAACTGATTGTTTGGTCATATATTAACTTGGTGGGCAGTCAGTTTTGATAAGGTGATTCCTATATTTGATAGCTCTGTAGATACCATTGACATTTAGATAACGTTAAGTCACTCTTCTGGACATATGGTTTAGTTTGATTTACCACCAGTGTTAATATCTTCATTGCAAGACACTTTTGAACACAGTCTATGTGAATTATTTCGCCGGGTCTGTTTTCTTTGAAGGTGCCTGTGTGGGCGTATGTGGGCTTGATTTTCAATATATTTGTTTTGACATTGAACATCCTGAGTCGTGACTATTGCCTCCTGATCATTTCCATCCAGGTTTGGAAGGTTTTGCCTATAATCATAGGTTTTTTCCTCCAAGTGGAGCATTTTGACATTTTGTACTTCTTTGCAGTAAACTCAGATAAAATATCTTTGAAATTTGTCCGCTTTCCTAAGCTAAGGATAACAAATTTTGATGGCAGTTTTCGTTCTTTATGATCACGGTTTGATTTATTGTCCTGTTTATACTCCCATGAGGGGCTGTGGTATTTTAACCATTGCGCTTAAATTTGTACCTATTAGAGGGAATAAAATATAGTGCTACAAGCAATACTAAAAATCTTTTGTACATTTCTAATTGGAAGTATTTCTGCTTGGCATATAATGTAATAGTTTTTGGTGGATTTATATTGCTGTGTATATGTAAGCCATTATTTTTGTTTCCATATATAAATGCTTACCTTCCAGTCTCGACCATCAGGACAAACAAATCCATCTGGGCATGGGAAACAGCTTAGTTCCCCTTCCCGAGAATAATGACCAGGGCTGCAAGGACTCAAAAAACCAGTAGCAGGGTCACATGAGAATCCATGAGGACATGGCCTGCAGGCCCACCCAGACTCTAGACTCAGAAATCCTGAGGGGCACTCCTGTAAGATACAAATTATGAGATAAGAAACTTGAAGTCCAATTGAAGACCAATCTGTGCTCCAAATCTAATATCGAATTGGGTTCCCCTTTGCTGTTGAAATCTAATATAGCAACAAGAAAATGAAAATGTTTAATGGCTGGTTAAGGGAAAACACAAGTTGTTACTCAGCCAGACACAGAAAGAACTGCACCCAACACGGTCAGCGATTATGCATTCTTGCAATTAAATCGGTATTAACCCCAAAACCGAAAATTTAAAATATTGCAGTTTCCCATTGGCTGCATTTGTTTTCTATTTTTAGGCTTTTTCCCCTCTGTTTTCACCTGGTGTTCTGGCCAATAACACCTTCTGTATTAGAGCACCCCCTCTCTGGATGCACAGGGGCATCTTTGGACAGCAACATTGTTAATCTGGGGGGAGGGGAGTTGTTATATGGACTAGCAGATTTAGATACACTAAAAAAATTTAAGTTGAACTCCAGATAACTTTTTATAAGCAGTTTCAACAATAGTTTTGTTACTTTTAAGATAAAGGTTTTACACAAATAAATGGTTTGTCTCTACCCTCCAACTGCTACATCTGAAAGAGAGCTTCTTCTTTTGAAAAACAACAGACTTATTGGCCACATCACCAGGTGAAAATGCAGCCACCACATCTAAGAAGTGGTAAGCAGCAATATAATAAATATTGCTTTTAGATTTATTACTGGTTTAACCAATTGCCCTCCAGAAGATTTACCCCCCTTCCTGACCAGGCCATTTTTTGCGATATGGTGCTGCGTCACTTTAACTGACAATTGCACGGTCATACAACGCTGTACATAAATTACATTTATGTAATTTGTTCCCCACAAATAGAGCTCTGTTTCGGTGGTATTTGATAATCTCTGCATTTTTTATTTTGTGTGCTATAAACAAAAAAATCCTGACAGTTTTGAAACCCCCCCCCCCCCAGTATTTTTTACTTTTTGTTAATAAAAAAACAAAACATAAAAAAATCAAATTTCTTAATAAATTTAGACCAAAATGTATTCTGCTACATGTCTTTCCTTAAAAAAAAAATACCAATAAATGTATATTAATTGGTTCATGTAAAAATGATAGTGTCTAAAAATGGCGGTATATATACTGGAAGTTTTATTTATTTAGTTTATACTAGCAATGACGGCGATCAGCGACTTATGGTGGGACTGTGACGTGCATTCTGACACTAGGTGGGAACTGACTAACTGCCACTGACATCCCCAGTGACACTAATACAGTGCTAATAAAAAGCACGGACACTGTACTAATGACACTGAACAAGAAGAGGCTAACATCTGGGGTGATCATGGGTTAAAGGGTGTTTTACTAAGGAGACCTGCTGCTTTCTATCTCTCTGCTGTGCAAATAAAGAGAAAGCAGCACATCCATGCTGATAGGAGAGAGACCTGTGTTGTTTACACACAGATCTCTCCCCTCTCAGCTTCGCTGATGATCACCGAGTCCCGGACGGGAATCGCCGGGACCCAGTGATTGACATCCTCAGCAGCCAATAGCAGCATGGGCAGGGCAGCGCGAGTGAGCAAGCAAGCACTTCCTACCCCGAAATGCAAAATCACGTATATTTGCGTGATTTTGCACAGTGCAGCCGCCCTGTAGCAGTACATCTGCTATGATTTGGTGGGAAAGCGGTTAATATTTGTTAAAAGCTTAAAGAAAACGTAAACCCAAAATTTCATATTCCTGATATGTCCTTGCTGTTCCATATCCTGTTCTCTTTGTATTGCTTCCTTTGTGTGAAATTCCTGGTGTTCCTGCCAGTCCCTCTGTTTTCTTATGAAAAACTGACCACACTAGGCATGAGAGCCCCACCCCTTATGATTACGTGTCTTAGCACGAAACGCATAAAAGAGGGACCGTACGCAGTGACGTCACGCCGCCGGGACCACGAAGATGTCCGGTGGCCATTTTGGATCCTATGGTCAGTGTAATTTTATTCTGATTCTTTCTGCATATACCTAATAAACGGTTTACTGGAATATACTACACTATGGGCATTATTCTTTCTGGCTCTATATGAGCTAAGCAAATCCACAGAGCCCTTTCTGGAGGAAAGCTGAGGTGCTGCGGATAACCCAGGGAAAGGGGATCTCTCTGACCAGACCTGGCTGTACATATCCTTAAGGGGAAATGGGATCTCTCTGACCAGACCTGGCTGTACATATCCTTAAGGGGATCTCTGACCAGTCCTGGCTATATATATCCTTAAGGGGAAAGGGGATCTCTCTGACCAGACCTGGCTGTACATATCCTTAAGGGGAAAGGGGATCTCTCTGACCAGACCTGGCTGTACATATCCTTAAGGGGAAAGGGGATCTCTCTGACCAGACCTGGCTATACATATCCTTAAGGGGAAAGGGGATCTCTCTGACCAGTCCTGGCTATATATATCCTTAAGGGGACCTCTGGCTGACAACACATATACACAAATGCGTAATATGATTACGCATCTGGTGAGTGCGTAATCTCAACATATTCCTGGCACCTCACCGAATATCGTTTTAGTATTTGAAGCACCTATTATGAGACCATACATGGATGGATCTCCACTAGTAGCACTTTATGAACATTGATACGCTATTGAACTTGATATTATAGCACTTTTATGTGCCCACGACCATCACTGTACTAGCACATTATTAATATGAATATGATCTTTCAGCACTTTATTTGCACTTTGTCACTTTATATCTGAAATATTGATTTTGCACATATTTGATTATTGATTTTGCACATATTTATTTGAACATATTGCATTGGAGTATTTGGTTTCTGCATATCTCAAGCGCTGCACCCATTTGTATTGTATAGGCATGAGAGCCTGCTCTCCTCCAATGATCAGACTTGTCCTGGTACGCCCCTTCCTGCAAAGCCATTCACTGGGAAGACTTGTGTGCTGCCGTTTCTCCTCCTTTCTGAGCTCCTTATGCAGCTGAGAATAGTGGGCATGTGATCACTTATTTAAAAAAAAGGAAAGGAAAGAGGTTTATAATGTTTTTTTTTAAATCTATACACAAATGTTTTGCCTTCCATTTCTATTTTAAACTGAATGGGTTGCTTTACAGGGTGAGGGCACACATATACTTTAATAAGAAAGAGTAAACATAACATTTCAGTTAATAGTTATGCCGGTGGATTGTTATCACTCTTTGGTCTCTCTGGTCCCATTTCCCACAGAACGCTACAAACGGCAGCTGGGATACTGAAGTACCCTCTGCACAGTAACCCTTTACATTTACATGAAACCTAAAATGTTCTTCTGCCATTATGCACATGCCATACACACCTGGCAATCCTGTATGTTGTTCTTGCCTGGGTGGGCATTTACTGTGCCACTTGGACATTTTTTGGGAGCAGCAGATTCTCCTGGACAGCTGCAATATAAGGACACAAAATTATTTATATGGAGTCACACGCTTTAGGAAATGTGCTGAGAAAAATGCATAAAAAAGCACGCAAATCAAAATCAAGCAACATCTTGAATAAATGAAGCCCAACAAAATCTGCTATTTCTTATTCTCCTCTAGGCACATGGCTAGAAACACACATATAAATGTCAAATACACAAAATACTAGAAGTAATTGCACAGTTACAACAAATCAGATGTGGAAGAGTTTACAAGCCACCAGGCAATATTTCGAAAAGCGGTTGCTGGTTTACAATTGTACAGGAGCAGAGATGAAATATTGACCTGTGTTGCTAAACGACAACATTAAAATTATTGTGCTGCTTTTTAAAAATTGTTGGGGAGGCTCAAAGAAGAAAAAAAAGAAAATCACCTCCCTTCGGTTTGTCGTATCTGGCCTGGTGTATTATTTATAAGAAATACAAACTGAAATGAATGTGAACAAATAAAAAAAAAAAAAGAAGACATTTCCCAAGGAGCCCTTTTTTTTGGAAACCGTTTTAATTTCTTTATGAGAAACAGTATGATCTACATGCAAGGGCTGGCAAGGAGGCAAATGCACCAGGGAACACTATTTCTTCTGAAAATTAAAGCTTGCACTGAGAGGACAAAAGGGGCCTTCTTCGCTACTGCAAAAATTATCATTACCAGTTTATATAGTGCCAATATATCTTCTGCACCGCTGACAGTAAGGACATAGACGTATGATGATATTAAGAGATATAAAAATTGATGAGGCAATAGGAATAAGGGAACTGCCCAAACTTGATCACAAGATAAAAGGATCAGAATAGTCGTATGGAAGATTTTGCAACAAATTTATACTCCTGTCTGAAAAAAATGGGTGTCATGGTACATTTCAAACTTCAAAGAGTTAAGTGATTGTAAACACATGATTTTTTTTTTTCTTTTAACAACAAACATGTCATACTTACCTACTCTGTGAAATGATTTTGCACAGAGAAGCCCGGATCCTCCTCTTCTTGGATACCCCACCTACACCCCTGCCCCCCCCCCCCCACTGAATGCCCACCATAGCAAGCCACTTGTTATGGGAGCACTCATGTGAGCTTGCTCCTGGACTGGCTCTCCAAGAGAGTTGCTGCGCTCATGTACAGTACTGGATCAACATTGGGCTCAGGTAAGTATAAGGGGAGCCTCTGTGGGGAGCTGCACTCAGAAGGTTTTTTGTAACTTAATATAGAGAATACATTAAGGTAAAAAAATCTTCAGCCTCTAGAACCACTTTAAAGTATATCCAATGCCATTTTTTACAGAAAGTGAAATCAAAACAGTTCATAACTATAACCTTATTCTATTCAAAATGAAAAAAAAAAAAGTTTTGCCTCTTTACTACTTTAAAGTCGGACGCCAGCCTTCTGTCATATTAAAATAGCTTGTTTGGACCAAGTAACAAAGAACTGGAATTCAGCTTTAAAGTGGATCTTTTGGCCTAAAATTGAAAATGCCTCCTGCCTACCCACTTTTTTGTACCTTTCTTTTTTTTTCAGAAAAAGGATTTGGACCCGCCTCCTAAGCAAGTCATTCACAAATGACGTGTACTGTGTCTGATGTGCTTCCTGTGATATGTACTGTACATCACCTATCCCAGGAGGGCTTATGGTTTCATTCACAGAGGAGGGGGACAGGTCTAGTGGCACGTCATCGGGAGGTCTGCCTGCTGAACCTGGAACGGGCCGGTGGGTCCCTTGATGGTGTCAGAAACAACAAAGTGGGGTGGGACCGAGCCGTGACAGGTCATAAAAGAGGATCTTATATCTGGAAAAATGCTGGATCTTCTGGATGGGTGAGGATCTGAAATGTGCAAATCCCACCTCATGGCAAGTGGGAGTATAAGGAGAAAAAAAAGGAGGGGGGGGTGTGAAGGTGAGTTGGGTGGAGATCCCCTTTAACCTTTTACTATTGTAGCTCCTTGGTCTCCACCTCCCACGCCTGACTGCAGGCCTTCTCCAGAACTTCCCCCATCCTCTGGAACTCACTACCCCAATCCATCAGACTGTCACCTACCCTCCTCACCTTTAGGCGCACCCTGAGAACCCATCTCTTCAGGGAAGCCTACCCCGCCCTCACCTAACATTCGATCTCCTCCACTCCTCCTACCACAGCCACTTTACTGTACCACTATCCCCTCCCTCCTAGATTGTAAGCTCGAAAGAGCAGGGCCCTTGCCCCTCATGTTTTGTTTTGTTACTGTATTGTCTCATGTTCTGTCCCCCACTATAATGTACAGCGCTGAGCAAACCTTTTAGCGCTATATAAATACTGTATAATAATAATAATAATACTATTGTGTATCAGTACTGCTGGACTTTAGAAGAAGATATACCCCAAAAGCATGTCATTAAAAGTTACCTGCAAATACAATTGTATCACAGACAGTACTCAACTAAGCAGATGACTGAAACGTAAAAGGAATGCTCAACAGTTGGCATAACAACCAGACACAAGAATTTTCAAAATGAGAAGACAGAAACATCATGTCAGGAATGGACTGGCCAGCAATGGTGGGACTCACCTGCCTTTTGATCTGCAGTACCAGGGCTGGCCAGCGGATGCTCCCAGCAATCAGAGACTCAACTTTGCAGCCAGCTAACACCTGGAACTGATTATGCTGGGGTATTTAAGGGATGGCCAGACCCACAGACTCTGCCTTGGTGTTGTGTTTGTCCTGGGCCCTGTATCCTGTTTCTGTCCTGCATCCTGTTTCTGAACCGCTGCTGACTTCTCCTGCTCTGATCCTGGCTCGCTCCTGACCATCCCTCTGCCTGACCCTCTGTACCACGCTGCTTGCTACCTGTTCTGATCCCTGGCTTGTGACCCTGACCATCCCTCTGCCTGACCCTCTGTACTACGCTGCTTGCTACCTGCTGAACCTGGCCTGTGACCCCGACCAATCTCCGCTTGCTCCCCCTGTACCTACCTGCCCTATTGATATTGACCCGGCCTGCCTGACGACGCTTGCTTGTATGTACTGTTATCTGTGGGTGGTTGGTTTGGTTTGGTTTGGTTGCACTGTATTATGTTTTAGTATTGCACTGCGTTTATGTTTGTATTGTTAGTGTTAATAAATTATATTGTTTATAACATATCTGAGGTCTGCGTTTCCCTGCATCAGCCACACACCTCTAGTCACACCTGGGAGCGCTGACATTACACCAAGGCCAATCCTGACCAGAAGTGGCTGCACAGGGAAGCCATCTTGGCTTGTTGCTGGGAAGGATGGATCTGGATGAGGTTGTGTATTTATATCTGCTAGTGTTTGATGACAGGGAGTATGCTTATCAAACTCTGAAGGAGTATCCCAGGGATCAACTACTAGAATGTATACGGCTCGCTCATGTTCTAGTAGATCAGGGCACAGAGTTCTCTGAGGTGCAGCCTTTGATTGAGGTTTGTGCTGAGTTGGTTTCATCTGGTTCCCCCGAATGCAGGGATGAATTTTTGCCACCATTTAGTGCCGACCAGGTAGAGTCCCTGGTGTGGTTATTAGAGGATGATGTGGGTTACTTTCTGGAGCGTTATTCCACATGTTCACCACAGACACTAAAAGATTGTATAAACGCAGTGCAGTCATTGACCAGACAGGCTTTGTGTAAGCTCAGCTTTGTTCAACCCATACTGCAGACATGGACAGACTTGTTGCACCCAGCCTCAGTCAGCTTACAAAGACCCAGTCCTGCTTCTAACTCTACTCCTGTATTCCCACCAGCTCCTCCAGTTACAGCCCAGTATACTTGGCTATCTACCGCATGTCAGTACCCTGTTCCCACTCGCTGCACCTATCCTGCCTTTAACCCTGTAAAAAAGCCCTCTGTAGCAACTGCTCCCTCTCCTGTTCCATCCTCCAGTTTTTCTCTGTCTCCAGCTGCTCCATTCGTTTGCAGACCTGCGTTTACTTGCAGTGCTCCAGTAGTTAAAACCAGAAAAAAGCGAAAATTCTTTCCAACCAATACCATCCTGCCAGTATCCAAACCGGTGAACCTGCCTTCCGTGACTCAGCCTGATGCCTCTCTTCAGCCTGATGCCTCTCTTCAGCCTGATGCCTCTACTCAGCCTGATGCCTCTACTCAGCCTGAAGCCTCTACTCAGCCTGAAGCCTCTACTCAGCCTGAAGCCTCTACTCAGCCTGATGCCTGCATTCAGCCTGATGCCGCTACTCAGCATGATGAACTGATCCAGCCCGACGATCCTATTAGGCCAGTTGACTCGATGCCCGCTGTTGATCCAGATGATCCGGTACCTGATCCAGTGCCCGCTGTCGTGCCAATTGACTCAGAGCCCGCTGTCATACCTGGTGACCCGGTGCCCACTGCCTTGCCAGATGACGCGGTGCCCGCTGGCAAGCCAAATGACCTGATGCCTGGTGACCCAGTGCCCGCTGTCATACCTGGTGACCCGATGCCCGCTGTCGAGCCAGACAATCCGATACCTGATGACCCGGTGCCCACTGTCGTGCCTGTTGACTTGGTGCCCGCAGTCTTGCCAGACGACTCGGTGCCCGCAGTCTTGCCAGACGACTCGGTGCCCGCAGTCTTGCCAGACGACTCGGTGCCCGCAGTCTTGCCAGACGACTCGGTGCCCGCAGTCTTGCCAGACGACTCGGTGCCCGCTGTTCCGCCAGACGACTCGGTGCCCGCAGTCTTGCCAGACGACTCGGTGCCCGCAGTCTTGCCAGACGACTCGGTGCCCGCAGTCTTGCCAGACGACTCGGTGCCCGCAGTCTTGCCAGACGACTCGGTGCCCGCAGTCTTGCCAGACGACTCGGTGCCCGCTGTTCCGCCAGTTGACTCGATGCCCGCTGTTCCGCCAGTTGACTCGGTGCCTACTGTCGTGCTTGGTGACTCGGTGCCCGCCGCTTCGTCTGGGGTTCCGGCGCCCGCTGCTCCGCCTGAGGGCCCGAGACCTGTCGCTCCATCTGGGGGTCCGGCGCCCGCCGCTCCGCCTGAGGGCCCGAGACCTGTCGCTCCATCTGGGGGTCTGGCGCCCGCCGCTCCGCCTGAGGGCCCGAGACCTGTCGCTCCATCTGGGGGTCCGGCGCCTGCCGCTCCGCCCGGGGGCCCGAGGCCTGTCGCCCCGCCCGGGGGCCCGAGGCCTGTCGCCCCGCCCGGGGGCCCGGTGCCTGTCGCCCCGCCCGGGGGCCCGGTGCCTGTCGCCCCGCCCGGGGGCCCGGTGCCTGTCGCCCCGCCCGGGGGCCCGGTGCCTGCCGCCCCGCCTGGTGGCCCGCTGCCTGCCGCTTCGCCTGGTAGCCCGATGTGCCTCTGCCCGGAGTCCTGCCCGATGTGCCTCTGCCCGGAGTCCTGCCCGGTGTGCCTCTGCCCGGAGTCCAGCCCGGTGTGCCTCTGCCCGGAGTCCAGCCCGGTGTGCCTCTGCCCGGAGTCCAGCCCGGTGTGCCTCTGCCCGGAGTCCAGCCCGGTGTGCCTCTGCCCGGAGTCCAGCCCGGAGTGCCTCTGCCCGGAGTCCAGCCCAGTGTGCCTCTGCCCGGAGTCCAGCCCGGTGTGCCTCTGCCCGGAGTCCAGCCCGGTGTGCCTCTGCCCGGAGTCCAGCCCGGTGTGCCTCTGCCCGGAGTCCAGCCCGGTGTGCCTCTGCCCGGAGTCCAGCCCGGTGTGCCTCTGCCCGGAGTCCAGCCCGGTGTGCCTCTGCCCGGAGTCCAGCCCGGTGTGCCTCTGCCCGGAGTCCAGCCCGGTGTGCCTCTGCCCGGAGTCCAGCCCGGTGTGCCTCTGCCCGGAGTCCAGCCCGATTTGCCTCTGCCCGGAGTCCAGCCCGGTGTGCCTCTGCCCGGAGTCCAGCCCGGTGTGCCTCTGCCCGGAGTCCAGCCCGGTGTGCCTCTGCCCGGAGTCCAGCCCGATTTGCCTCTGCCCGGAGTCCAGCCCGGTGTGCCTCTGCCCGGAGTCCAGCCCGGTGTGCCTCTGCCCGGAGTCCAGCCCGGTGTGCCTCTGCCCGGAGTCCAGCCCGATGTGCCTCTGCCCGGAGTCCAGCCCGATGTGCCTCTGCCCGGAGTCCAGCCCGATTTGCCTCTGCCCGGAGTCCAGCCCGATGTGCCTCTGCCCGGAGTCCAGCCCGATGTGCCTCTGCCCGGAGTCCAGCCCGATGTGCCTCTGCCCGGAGTCCAGCCCGATGTGCCTCTGCCCGGAGTCCAGCCCGATGTGCCTCTGCCCGGAGTCCAGCCCGGTGTGCCTCTGCCCGGAGTCCAGCCCGGTGTGCCTCTGCCCGGAGTCCAGCCCGGTGTGCCTCTGCCCGGAGTCCAGCCCGGTGTGCCTCTGCCCGGAGTCCAGCCCGATGTGCCTCTGCCCGGAGTCCAGCCCGATGTGCCTCTGCCCGGTGTACCGCTGCCCGGAGTCCTGCCCGGTGTGCCAGTCTTTGATATCCCGCCAGTTACCAGACCCGGGCGGTGGAACATTTTTCCCAGCTAGGACTGTTTGGAGCGTCCTGAGGCCGCTCCTTGAGGGGGGGGTACTGTCAGGAATGGACTGGCCAGCAATGGTGGGACTCACCTGCCTTTTGATCTGCAGTACCAGGGCTGGCCAGCGGATGCTCCCAGCAATCAGAGACTCAACTTTGCAGCCAGCTAACACCTGGAACTGATTATGCTGGGGTATTTAAGGGATGGCCAGACCCACAGACTCTGCCTTGGTGTTGTGTTTGTCCTGGGCCCTGTATCCTGTTTCTGTCCTGCATCCTGTTTCTGAACCGCTGCTGACTTCTCCTGCTCTGATCCCGGCTCGCTCCTGACCATCCCTCTGCCTGACCCTCTGTACCACGCTGCTTGCTACCTGTTCTGATCCCTGGCTTGTGACCCTGACCATCCCTCTGCCTGACCCTCTGTACTACGCTGCTTGCTACCTGCTGAACCTGGCCTGTGACCCCGACCAATCTCCGCTTGCTCCCCCTGTACCTACCTGCCCTATTGATATTGACCCGGCCTGCCTGACGACGCTTGCTTGTATGTACTGTTATCTGTGGGTGGTTGGTTTGGTTTGGTTTGGTTGCACTGTATTATGTTTTAGTATTGCACTGCGTTTATGTTTGTATTGTTAGTGTTAATAAATTATATTGTTTATAACATATCTGAGGTCTGCGTTTCCCTGCATCAGCCACACACCTCTGGTCACACCTGGGAGCCCTGACACATCAGCTTCCATATATCTCTAAGGAAAAGTTTTCCAATTAAAATGATCTTGGACTCTGTAGCGCTACTGCTGTAGGATGCCCAGGGTTCTTTCCCCGATAGTTGCCCCGCAGACAGGCACACAGTCTTACTCACTCTTTTGACTCAATGAACAGTCCAGGGGTCTTCTTTTTGGCGGTTTTATTTTTGGGTAACTTGGCTGGGGATAGGGAATTGAGTGTGATACTCCAAAATTATGTACAAATAGGAGGACACTTTCTCTTCTGTGGAACTATTAGCCAAGTCCTTGCACAAGTAAAGGTGTGAACTAGATGTTTAAGCAGCAACTCGAGGAGATTAACCTTCCTCTCTGGACAGTCCAAGCAAAGTCCTTTCACTAAGAATTAAATAGACTAAGCTCTTCAGGACACTGGACACTATATCCCCTTTAAACACACACCTGACCAGGGGAGGACTGACAACTCATGGGGCCCCCGGGCAATAGGGGATCATGGGGCCCCTGTTTCCTTGCCCACACTCAAAGCACACCCAAAAAAGCCTATAAAAAGGTACCAGGGACATTTCATGGGGCCCCCTACTGACCCCGGGCCCTCGGGCAGTGCCCGAGTGCTCGAATGGTCAGTCCACCCCTGCACCTGACTCTTCAACACTGGAGGGGTGGCAACAGCATGCAGTCTCTAGGACCGCTCACACTTGTCTGTACTCACAATTGTCTTCAGATGATTGGCTGACTTCTTTTAATGCATTCCAGATGCTCTCTCTGTAATACCAAACTAGATCCACAGATGACAGACCCACCAGGCAGCTCTAGTAACTTTCAGCAAACAAGCTGGCCCCCCAGCTCACCCAGTTGGGACCACGATGTACTACAAGCACATGGCAGGATTGTCTAGGGGGCAATCAACAGTGCTAGGCTGTGATCTCCTCCTCAGGGACAAGACACTTTTGGAATAATGAAACCTGCAGCCTGTGAAACACAGAACAGACCTAAACAAACACAAAACAGCCACACTAATTACAGTGAGCCCAACACTAAATCTACCTAACAATGAAATGAAGCTCCACTGGATACATGAAACCAACTAAATTGAACTAATCCGAGCACCGATCTAGGAGGGTGCTAAAACTCGTATCCGGTTTTGGTCTAATGCTCCTTTCTGTATTTCAAAGGACAGTATGTTGTCACTCTATAACAAGAAATTATATTTTAATGACAGGCATATGCAGTTTGTTTTTGTTCCGAATTGAAATTTGAACACAGTTTTCATTATTTGGAGATTTGGATGTATTTGAATTTCCAAATTACAATAGTAATGAATTTAAAAGACAATAACAAAACAAAATGTCACCCAAAATTTGAATTGAATTTAAATCTAATTTGAAGGCAATTTCAAAATATAAACGTATTTCTGACTATTGCTGATTTCCTTCAAAGACTATGTGTATTAGTGTTAGAATATAGAGAAAAAAATAGAAAAAAACTGAATAGAGTATAAAAGAATAGCATAGGAAAATAAAGAATAAAAAGGAATAGAATAGATATGAATAGAATAAAATAAAATATAGCTGTCTTTCAAATTTAAATTTTTTTTAAACAACAGAATAGAATAAAACAGAATAAAATAGACTAGAAAAGAATACAGTAAAACAGACCAGAATAGAAATTAAAAGCATAGAATAAAATATAAAACAAAGGAAAAGAATAGAACAGAATACCATAGAAAAGAAAATAGAAGAGAAAATATAAAAATATAGTAAAATAGGATAGAAAATAAACAAATAATAGAAAATAATATAAATAGAATAGAAAATAATATAAAATGAATGAAGTAGAATAGAATAAAATAAATAGAAGGAATAGAATATAATATAGAATCCGTTGAAATAGAATAAAAAGAATATAACGGTCTTCTGAAATTTAAATTTCTAATAGAATTAGGATTGATTCAATATTTTCCATTCAAATTTGATTCAAATACTTTGAATACATAGTAAAAATGTAAATAAAAAATTAATAAACAAAACAAAACCAATTTTGTTACGAATGCAACAAAACTAAATTAGTAACTTAACAAATCGATCCGAAACCAAACACATTTTTTCATTCTGTATGTCTATTTACTGAAAGCTGAAAAAATGTTGAAAATTACTTTTGAAAATACTTTACAACATAGTAAAAATAATATGAGATTTGAGTGATTGGGGTTACATATGCTTCATTAATGGGTTGTAGGAAATTGGGGGGTGGGGGACAATAATTAGAAGCTGGGGGGAGGCAGACCACAAGAAGATCTTTCCCTCTTTCTAGCCCACACACTGTCCAAAAGATAAATTCCTATTAAGAGTCTTTTCTGTAGGATTAGAGCTGCCTTCATGTCAGCCAGCACAGCCCCATCAATAAAAGTTATTAGAAATCAGAAGACTTGTATTTTGATCTCTTCTAAAGCTATGCAGTAATTGTAGCTGGCAGATTTAATGTGAATTTTGATATTGCAATATATGAAGATCCCCTGTCATCACAGATATTTTACACATAATTACTGTAATACTAGATAACAGTATAACTGCTCTAGTTGGCACCACTGCTTCCCTCAGGCACCTTCCATTATGCGCATGTAAAAAATGTAGGACAGATAAAATTATGAAAAAGAATAATCCAGCCCTCTGAGATAATTTAAAATAATCAATATCATGAGATTAATCTTTTTTTCCAGTCTGTGTTTCAGTGACCTCCAAGATATATTATATCCATCAATCACCAATCACTGCAGTTGCGCTGAGATCTCGAGAAAAAAGAATGATACAAAAGGAATTTTAATAATGGAACATGGAAATATGTCAGGTTTATGGCATCTCCTGGGAACTTTCTCGGAGAAGCGGAAGAAGTCAAACACAACTATTAAGCGGAGGTGAAGTATGAAACAAAAGGGAAGCGTAATATAGAAATCTTCGAGGATAAGATGGTACTTATAACCTCCATCTAACTGCATTGAATAGGAACAGATACAGTAAGGTTTATAATGTTGATTTTGCATTACAGTAAAGCCTTAGAATTCTGATTTACAGTTAAAATGTATTTCCATTTTTGCAGCCAAATTGGGATAACACGTACTTCATATTTTTTACGTGTTCTGATTCACATATAGCTTTAAAAGAATGTATAACTTACTGTTTACCTTATTATTTGTTCTAACATTTTACTCCTAAAATGAACTCTCCGGTGGAATGCAAAGGGTTTGGGAAGTTAAAAGAGAAGCACGAGTTTGGCTGTTTTTTTCACCCAAATTATACTTATTAGGTGGATGCAGCATTCTGCATCTGTCCCCCGCCGGCTCTAAAGGTGAGAACTCAGTGATCACATATAACCAAAACAGAATGGTACAAAATAACAATTCAATGGAGAAGCAACTCACATCTACACATATCATATCACTGTGCAAAATATAAAATAAAAAATAATAATGTTGTGCTTCTCAAAACTCCATAAACCTTACACATACATTATTAAATACAAAAAGCAATATAACAGTGATTCAAAGTTCCTGAATCCTCAATATTGTGATTGAGACGTGATTAATGTTGTGGCATCCTCTTCTCAAACCTATATCTGAATTCCTATGAAAACATGCAAATCTTCATATTCCAAAATCAGTGCTCCTTCACCAAACATTACAATTGTGCCCAGTGGCGGACTGACAACTCATGGGGCCCCTGGGCAATAGGGGATCATGCAACCCCAGTCCTTGCCCAAACTCAAAAAAGCCTATAAAAAAGGTACCAGGGGCATCTCATGAGGCCCCCTACTGACCCCGGGCCCTTGGGCAGTGCCCGAGTTTCCAAATGGTCAGTCCGCCCGTGATTGTGCCTGAATATTTTGACCTCGCATATAATGCTTGGTAATAATGCGCTTGTGTCCCTTTAATGGACTGGGGCGACAATGAACCATGAGGAGGAATCTTCTTTCTAAATAAGCAGATCACCTCTACGCGCCTCTTAGTCCTCATGCACACGGGACGTTTTTACAGCGGCTGTTTTTGGCTTCTAGCGTCTTTCTACAGCCAGTAAATTCCCCAGCATGTTATCCTATGTGTCCATGCACACATAGACTGGAATCAATTTTTTTTGGCTGGGGCGGTTTTTGGCTGGAAAAAAACCCTGAACTAGTGGGTTGCTAGAAGAGTTTTTTTTAGCTGTAAAAACGTTCTAACGCTGAAAGACGTGTGTTTTTGGACATTTTTGTGAGCAAAGAAAAAAATTATTTTTTTGTTAAAAAAAAATGCTAAAAAATGCAAACGCGAAATAACGCGGCAAAACGCTGCTAAACTCTAATGCAAAGACTCACATTTTTAACGTGACTTTACACAGCTAACATTACCAGCGTTATTAAAATGCCCCGTGTGCATGGAGCCTTACTACTCCTTTTCTCCTCCGACTAACATAAAAAATGAAAGACCAACAGTGTCTAATCTTAATAAAACATTGGTTCATTTAAAAATTAAAATGGCCACTTACATTACATTAGGAGAAAAGGAATAGTAAGAGGCGCGCGGAGAAGGTCATCTGTTTATTTAGAAAGAAGATTCCTCCTCAGAATGAACTGATCCACAGGAGAAGCGCAGCCAAAAGAGCTTTGGTTGTACTTCACCTTTAAAATAAAAATGATCAGATTGGAAAAACAGAGAAGAGGCGGGTGTTCTGCAGTATCACAACACATGAAAATACTATTGTCATCGTCAATTACATCTGGACTGCAAAAACAATAAATAGGAACAAATCATAAGCATTGCAGATAGCCTGGTTTGCTGTAAGGAGCAGAGCGGTGATTAATCCTCAACAAGAAAAGAAAGAGCATCGGCACTTTTCAAGAAAAGACTTACAGCCCAGGCAGACACCATGTATCCAGCAATAGACTGCATGTGAAAAATTCTATAAGCAACAAGCAAATACAATATGATGCAGCATTCTCTTTTATCACCAAGAAATTCACACCAGGTACACTGAATTATTAACAGGTCGGAGTGGAGTAAGTGAGAGGATTTTGCTGCAAAGTGAAAAAGGTCAGCAGAATATATCAAACAGATATTATGAGGGAGTAACTCATGAATTCCCTGCACTTACTAAAATCCTGGCTGACACTCCCAGCAGATGCCGGAGGAATAGTAAGTGCCTGGTGGGCAGGGAAGGTAGCAGTCGGTTTCGCAGTTGAGATGAGGAGTTATGGACTGGCACAGGACACC
Organism: Staurois parvus; assembly: GCF_062004578.1. Lineage (NCBI taxonomy): Eukaryota > Metazoa > Chordata > Amphibia > Anura > Ranidae > Staurois > Staurois parvus. Next base: position 1,530,922 of record NW_028318070.1, read on the forward strand.
TAAAAGAAACAAAACAAGAAACCTTTACATCAAAGCCACAGACACCAGAAATCTACCTCTTCCTATCTCATACAAAAGACTATGAGGGTGGCATCCAGGCCCTTAGTAAAAGTTATCTGTTATCCAACCACACACCCCCATAATTTTCTAAAATGAAAAGATTTGAAAAATTGAAGTAGGCCCGTTTCATCAGCAACGCCTGATGTCATGTGACCCCTGAAAGGATGCTGAAGAAATGCGTAGAGAGGGACTTCCATGTTGAGTCACTTCCGTTTATTGAAACACAGGTGGAATGCAAATCAGTGTTCCTGCATATGTTTACATACCTATGGGATTTGACTTTCTTGTAAATGCATTTTAACGATTTCCTTTTATTAAAAAGAGGTTATTACACTACAAGAGGCTCTTTTATCTGTCCCCTGACATCAGCTGGGCATTATGGAGTCCTCTGTAAGATGTAAGTGCATTGTTTAAATAAACTGGTTCTTACATCTATCCATGTGTAAACAAGTGTACTGATTGCCCATTAGAGACAAATAGCTGTCTATGGAGGTGACCAGTTGATACTGAAAAAGAAAATGGTGATGACTTTTTAATTAAGTCAACTCCCTCTGCTGGGTGCGGTGTGTGTGTTGGTGGAGAGGATAAGCATGGTACATGGTGTCACAGAATCATCATCTTTAGTGTGAATATAATATTTGCACTGCTCACTATTGTAGACTTTATGAAGGTGTTTATGGACAATCTATTGATGTATTTATGATTGCACATTTTATATATACACGTTTTTCACTTTATTTGAAGAGTGCACAAATAAGGAAAGTGCTGTCAAATCCTTTTAAAGCTTTTCTTAAAAAACCACGACAGGCAGTTTTTTTTTTTTTTTTTTTATAATAAAATAATCCCTAGTGGTCTCTTCTGTCACAAATGCCTCTCCCAGCCTGTCGGCAGTAATGTAATCTGAGTTGTGCATATACAGCAACATTTATGGCACTCACTCTTTGCCATGGTGAAGTGACTCCTGCACGCAGGTGCAGAAGTGACATAATTGCATCCCGACCATTCAAGCAACCAGAGAGTGTGAACCCAGAAGGAAGACCAGGCAAGGATGGAAGTGGTTGGGACATGCTGGAGTGGTGGCAGCACAGTGCTGGAGGGCTGTGTTTAACAGGTAAGTCTACTCCAGCCTTTCTCAACTAGGGTGCCCAGGCACCCTGGGGTGCCTTGAGGTTTCTTCATGGGTGCCTTGGCAAAATGTCTAAAAATTGCCAAAACCTTGTATACAAGCCAGCAGGTAGAACAATCCTGCCTTTTAGTTACACAAAGCCACAGGTTTTTATTGTGCACCGATACGACCTTCTAGCCCGTGGCCTGACAACCAATGATTTCATCAGCTGAGGAGGACATCAGCTGCCTGCCCATCATCCTAATTTGACCCTCCCCTGCCCCTCAGGGTCAAGGCCAGTTTTTTTTGGTCAGGAATGTTTTTTTAAAATATTTAAATTAGTATCAGTTTCAGTTAGTGGCAGGATAAAAAAAAAAGAAAAATGCGCATTATTGTTCCTGGGCTGTACTACGGGTACAAACAACATATAACATACACATATGTGGTATCGCTGCAATCGTCAGGAGCAGAAGAAATAATTTTGGGTTGTTCTTTGGTGGTAGCTAATGGTAGAAGTAAAAAATTTACAGCTCAATTTGAAAAAAATAGTTTTTTTTTTTACCATTTTGGGCTAGTTTTCCTTTGATAATAAAAAAAATTCAGATTACGATTTACCACCAAATGAAAGTCCAATTTGTCCTGAAAAAAAACAAGGTATAATTCATCTGGATGCACAGTAGTTGTGTACAGTATGCAGAGCCATACAAAGCAGTGAGCAGGAGCTGACAGGGGAGAAATCTGTGTCGTTTATACACAGGTCTCTCCCCCGTCGGAGATACTCATCGATCACCGGGTGCTAGCAAGTAATCACCGCCCGGGACCCAGTGATTAACAGCAGAGGCTGTGAATGGCGGTTCCCTACCTGGAACTGCAAAATCACGTATATATACGTGATTTTGTGCACCCCAGCCGCCCTGTGGCAGTACTTCTGCTATAGGGTGGCACGGAACCAGTTAACTGCATGAGAACCTGAATACAGACTGTAGCGTTTTCCTTTTTGTATTGCCTTCCACTGCAAAATTCCAGACCCCAACAGCTTTAGTGCCATATACTATATTAACGAGGCCTAACAGACATATCTTCTCTGTATCTCTATGAAGGAAATTTCCACAGTAGGCCTTCTAAAAGGTACTAGTTATGTTTAGAGAGGAAAGAATGTAAAAAAAAATGAATGCAGCTTTATTCTATACAGAATGACATGTAGTATACAAGGAGGGGGAACAATTATAGCTAAGCCCCGTGTTTCCAAGGAAAGTTGCCCCACTGCAGCCCTGATGGTTACACCCTAGCCTTATATGTTTATATGGTAAAGGACATGTCATATATGACGGTCTATAAATCTCATTACCATCCTCATCCCTCTCTGTCCCATTATACCTCATTTCTTCAACCTCCTTCCAATTGTCCCCGCTGTCCTCACTATTCATTTCCATTCTATTCTCTGTAGTAAATCCATCATGTCACAAGATTTATGGATTGTATTATTGGTCATGCCACAGGCTGTGCCACTCATTACCATCCTCAGGGAATTCAGCAGAGCTCCTTTGGGAGCCAAAGTAAATTTCACACATGGATGAAATATCTCCTTTCCCTGCGTCACAGCATGAGAAATGACTCTTGAATATCTAGGTTGCGTTTCCTACAGCACAGTTTATATTATAAATTGTAATTAAAGATAGCACACAGACTTTTTACATGTTTATTATAGATATACTGCACTTGTTATCAAGTTGGTTCAACAAACTATTTACTGCACAAACAGGTGCGCTGTATTACCTGTATATAGCATCAACTACATTCGGTATACAGTGCTGTGTTCTGGCAGTGGGACTGGGACTTCCTATCCCGCTCCCAGAAAAAAATTGAGTCGGGATGAGTGATGCTCTGTCATTCACAGGAAGCTTTGTATTCTATAAATGAATGCAAATCTTCCTCTGATTGGCTGAGGCCGAGATTATGATGTAATCCATCCACCTCAGCGAGATGAAGCTTTGTATTTATTCAGGCAAGCAATGTGCCGAATCCGTCCCCCTGACCGGAGCTTGGAGACCGCTGGTATAGAAGATCACATTATCTCCAGCAAAATAGCCACAAGAAGGGCAAAAAAAGGAACATGGGAGGATACACATTTTTACAAAATACTATATAGAATATTTCATATTTACCAACTTCTTGTAAAATATATAAATGTAACGTATTATATTTTACCATGACAACCAAGAAAAGAATAATTTATAAATAATTTTTTTAATTTTTTTCTCTTTTCTTTTTTTTGTTGTTGCAATATTTTTTTATAGAAGGTTTACATTTCTCAACAGTACAAAACATGATAATTCATCACAGATGAAGGCTGACATGATCAATAAAAAGCTACATTCAATTGTATCAGACAGAGCAAGCACTATTACATAAAATTATTATATGTCGAGAAACGCAAAACATTTGCTTTCCAGCTGGTGGGGCAGCCAACTAAGTGCCAGCAGACTAAGTGATCATCACTGCGGTAAGGTTAACCCTTTATGCACATGGCAACGCGTTTTATTGAAAACATGCTCTGCTCACAGCATCTGCTATTGCAATTCTGACCTTTTAAAGAAAGACACAAATGAAACAGAATTTACAACATAGTTGCTTTCTTCAAAGAGGCAACAAGTTCTTTTAAAGCAAAAAAAATAAAAGTCAGCAGCTACAAAAACAGTGGGAGCGGGTACCTGTCAAATTCGGGTACCCTACCACCCCCTCCCCCAAAGTTGCCAATCCTTAATGGAGAGCGGGGGACCAGTTTTTAAAACGGAACTTCCCCTCTTGGGTGGAGCTCCTCTTTCATTTCTGATTAGAGCATTAAGATGGTCAGCTTAACAATTTTTAAATATAACTGTAGTGAAGGAAAAGATAAATGGTGCAAGAAAATATTAAACAAAAAACAGGCAATAAACAATATTAAAATAAAATTGGGGTTAATAAGGCTACATTCTAAGTGCATTCAGCAGTGATCACTGCAGATAATCGCTGGCTGTGTGAATAGCCATTGATAGCTGCTGCCACCACCAACCTGTCATTAAAGTGTACGAGTTTGGCTAGCCACTCACAGGTTCCAACACCTATGCAAATGTACAGTACTGTAATGCTTAAGCACGGGCTGCCTGGTCTTTCATTTCAAATGCCCAAGTAGTAAAAACTGGTGTAAATCCAAAGTGAATATAATAACACAGTCTCCTGTGCTTGGAAGCGAAGCCCAAAAGATCACGCTTGGCTAGACTTCACTCTTAGATCAGCTGGACTAGCCTCACCTTGCTGCCCTCTCATGACTAGGGACGTCTGAGAACACTAGAAAAATAAACAACTGTTGGTTTGTAAGTACAATACTTACCAAGTTTTTAAAAAAAAGTTATATCTAAGGATAATGCACTAGGCCGATGCACCCTCTTTTGTACGTTTCTAGTGTAAACTGGTGTATCAGAGTCACCAACTCTCATAAATGAATTAAGCATTCCATACAGAGGCTGATGATAAATGTGAGTTACTGAGCTGCAAATGCAGCCATTTTTCCTGGTTCCTGAACAGGGTGTTTACAAAATTAACACAACCAATCAAAGGGACAAGGAATCGGCAAAAGAGATGCCTTAATGCCAAATATTCTATCTATATTTGTATTTTCAAAGTTTCAAAATCTGAAAACCAACAGATTACCGAACAGAATGAAATTATTAATCGAGACCAAAATAGAATATAAATCAAAAGCCTAATTTTCCTAGGAGGGCTAATATACTGTATCTTACTAGACTTTTGGACATCTTACTATAGCCTTGTTTGGTATCTACCTGATAAGCATACGTACCCACTTTTTAGGAATGTAACTTTATTACTGTAGGAGTTATAAAACATGATGAGTCAAGTTGAGAAAGTGAGACGTGTTTAATTACAAATAAAGCCAGACTTACAGATGTATATTGCTTCTAGAGTGTTTCACAACAGGTTTACATCATTTATGAACAAGCCCATTGGCTTTGCAGGTCCTAGCTGACTAGGGTTTATGAGCTTTCCACATTCTTTCTAGCTGATCTGCTTTGTGTCAATGTGTATTAAGATGGACCATTTTCTTTTCTTAACGTGTACCTTCTTTTCTGCTGCCTAGCACAGACACGAGTTTTAAACCTGACCACACATTGCACATTTTGGGAAAAATGAGGGTAGCACTCTGTTCAATATATGACTTCCCCCACTCCACCCAGTTTAAGATTCTTTAAGGCCTCATTATTGTCAAAAAGAGCAACTTTGTTCATACTTCATATCCAAAGTTTAAATAACAATAAACTTGGAATAAGACGCTGTAAATGTCCGGGTAGGGTAAAGCACACCCTAGAAAGAATGAATAACAAATGAAAGAACAGCAACAGTGAGAATGGAAAATGTTGGTTAGGTAAAAGGGGGATGGGCAGACAGGGGCAGGGGGAAAGCGCTACCGCAAGGCAGCCCACTGAATCACAGGTAGCAGCAAAATTGCAGAAACAACCTAAAATGTTGATATACTGTACACTTATTTATTTCAGGTACTTATATAGTGCCGTCAGTTTACACAGCGCTTAACATACATATTGTACATTCACATCAGTCCCTAACCCTCAAGGGGTGTACAATCTAAGGTCCCTAACTCACATTCATACATACACATACTAGGGCCAATTTAGACAGGAGCTAATTCATCTACCAGCATGTCTTTGGAGTGTGGGAGGAAACTGGAGTACCCGGAAGAAACCCACGCAGGCACAGGGAGAACATGCAAACTCTAGGCAGGAGGTGCTGTGGTTGGGATTCGAACCAATGACCCTAGTACTGCCAGGCGGAACTGCTAACCATTTAGCCACTGGACTTGAGTGAATGTTGGTAGTTTGGACCACCAAGCTCTAGCCAAAGACTGTTTAGCTGTCATAAAAACTAAAAGTAATTAGTTTCATTTGGTGTTTTCTACAACCAGAGGGTTTTCAACTGAGCAGAGCCTCATATGGATTTCTGAAAATACTTCTACCCAAAACTGTATTGACCAATCGATAGACTGATTCAAAAGTTCCTGATTTTAAGACAACCCACCAGATATGTTAGAATGTTTCCACTTCTTTACACCCTCCAAAGCATTGAATTTATGTTCCGGGAAGCAAATACTACCTTAGTAATAGTTTATAGATTTTATGATTTACTTGCAAATGTTTTCCCAGTCTTTCACAAGCAAACACACACAACTATATGCACGTGTTTCCCTTCTATAGCTGATGATGCAGATACATTCTGTGGCTCCCGGTATCCTCACTGCCTCTGATCAAGCCCCAGTGGCCGGGGCGAAACACGTCAGGGGGTGTGGCCGGAGCGGCAGCTGAGTCTATTCCATACCCCTACTCCTGGGGTTTGTTGAACGGTGTCCATTTCTTTCACCAAACCAAACAAACCTAGTTAGTTCCCTGTAAAGAAGGATCATGGAATAATAATGGATGATGGTGGCATGAAGGGAATGAGGGGAGAATAACTTTCCTGAATATTTAAGACTATCTCACAGCTTAAACTTTTTTTGCTGGCACCAACATATATTATTCAACTGGCAAAAGGCATGCTTTTACACACACCATGTGCTTGTGTGTTTGTTAACTGTCAACTGCCACCTTTCTGGTGAAAGCGATTTAAGCAGCTGTAAAGTTGCTCAAACATTTCCACCCCCCCAATGTATTCTAGGCTCCGCTGTCCTCTGTGTAGGACACAGGACCGGCATTCCTGGTGTTGGCAAGTAGAGTTGAGGGAGATCAGTGAACATCAGTGGAGTCCATAGGTGACAGAGTCCAATAGACTCATGATGTCCCCTTAAAGAGGACCTGTCATTTCTACTATGCTATCACATGGGAGGCTATTAGCCCCCTATAGCAATACCATAACGTGAAATAACAGTTTAAAAAAACTAAAGTAACACAAAATCAATTAAAAAAATAATTGTTAACCTATCCCCCTCCCCCAAATACAAGCATATGCATAAACACATATATCAGGTGAAACCTATGTATGAAAACAACAACGGAGGTACACTTTACAATTTAAAAAAAAAATGCTTGGTGGAGCAATAATTCTAGAGCCATCATTCACAGTTAACTCTAACATGACATGTGAAGTCTTTTAAAGCATCACCTGTGGAAAATTCTGGGTATTAACCTGTTGCCACCCGGCCTATGGCCAGATGGCGGCCAGCTCGTCCCTCCGGGTGGACGCCATATGGCATCATTTCCAGAGCGCGCATTGTGCATACCTGCAGGGCCGCACTGCGGCGTGATCTGTCACCAGCCGTGTATGTTGGACACGGCTGATGACAGATCTGTATACCGGCTCCGTTGCCAGTACCATGTGACCTGCTGTGACCAATCACAGCAGGTCACATGACAGTTGTATACAATGGATGGCTTCATATTGTATTATATTCAATTGTATACAAGTGTGTCTAGCTGTGAATGGTCACAGCGATCACATGCACAAGCGGGGCAGAAGAAGAAGACGAAGAAGAAGACGACGATGAGAAGAAGAAAAAGAAGAAATTTCTGTGAAATTTCCTTGCTACTACATATTCCACGGTCAACTGTTAGTGGTATGATAAAGTGGAAGCAACTGGGAACAACAGCAACTCAGCCACGTAAAATGACAAAAGTTGCCAACTGATAAAGAATGAGAGTGCAGCGCTAACCCAAATAGCGATTAAACATATGATAGACCACATATGATAGTGGATCAGTAAAATGTCAGTGTAAGTTCATCAGATGTGCTGAAAATGCATACAGTCTCCAATATGTAAAGATCCAAAAGTAGTGACTTTCAGAAATGATAATAGCCAAATAATGCACTAACCAGATAGCGCATATTAAGGCGCATGGAGCATTTAAGACCTGCCCCTGGTGCTCAGCCACTGTATCACTGGAGCCAGGAGATGTCATCTATAGGGTGACCACTAGATGTCATCTATCCGGATGGAAGCTGAGTCCAGCCACTGTATTAGAGGATCAGGCGGATGTCATCTATAGGGCGACCACTAGATGTCATCCGTTCCAGGAGGAGCTGTGTCATGGATCCAGGGATGTCACTTGCAGATGTGTCCTTTGCTCAGCACAGCCCCAGGACCTTCAGAATTACAGGCTCCCCAGAAATAAAGAGCCCGTGGAAAAAGGCCTCAAATAGTGTGATATCGTTTATTAAAGTAGGTAAATAATCAGAAAAGAACTTACTAACAACGGTTAAGCTGCTCATAAACGGCCAGACCAGAGGTACATGTACACAGGATATAAATAGCTTGGCACTTCCCTAACGCGTATCGTGTGAGTACACATCATCAGATGATGCTATTTATATCCTGTGTACATGTACCTCTGGTCTGGCCGTTTATGAGCAGCTGAACCGTTGTTAGTAAGTTCTTTTCTGATTATTTACCTACTTTAATAAACGATATCACACTATTTGAGGCCTTTTTCCACGGGCTCTTTATTTCTGGGGAGCCTGTAATTCTGAAGGTCCTGGGGCTGTGCTGAGCAAAGGACACATCTGCAAGTGATATCCCTGGATCCATGACACAGCTCCTCCTGGAACGGATGACATCTAGTGGTCGCCCTATAGATGACATCCGCCTGATCCTCTAATACAGTGGCTGGACTCAGCTTCCATCCGGATAGATGACATCTAGTGGTCACCCTATAGATGACATGTCCTGGCTCCAGTGATACAGTGGCTGAGCACCAGGGGCAGGTCTTAAATGCTCCATGCGCCTTAATATGCGCTATCTGGTTAGTGCATTATTTGGCTATTATCATTTCTGAAAGTCACTACTTTTGGATCTTTACATATTGGAGACTGTATGCACTTTCAGCACATCTGATGAACTTACACTGACATTTTACTGATCCACTATCATATGTGGTCTATCATATGTTTAATCGCTATTTGGGTTAGCGCTGCACTCTCATTCTTTATCAATTACTTTGGAGGTTCCCGAGGTGCCTTTTTGTGCAAGCAGCTACCGTACTTACACCTATACACTGCGCTCAATTTTATATATAGATTTTATATATAAGTTTATTTTAAAAGTTGCCAACTGTCTGCAAAGTCAATAGCTACAGTAAATACCTCCAAATACATGTGGCCTTGAGATTAGAACAACAACAGTGCGTACACAGCTTCATGGAACTTGTTTCCATGGCTGAGCAGCTGCATCCAAGCTTTTACATCACCAAGTGCAATGCAGTGCACCAGTGCACAAAGCAAGGTCCATAAAGACATGGATGAGCGAGTCTGGGGTGGAGGAACTTGATTGGCCTGCACAGAATCCTGACCTCAACCCCATAGAACACCTCTGGGATGAATTAGAGTGGAGACTGAGAGCCAGGCCTCATCCAACATCACCTGACAAATGTGCTTCTGGAAGAATGGTCCAACATTCCCATAGACACGCTCCTAAACTTTGTGGACAGCCTCCCCAGAGGTTTTGAAGCGGTTTTAGCTGCAAAGGGCGGGGCCAACTCAATACCGAATCCTATGGACTAAGACTGGGATGCCATTAAAGTTCAAGTGCGTGTAAAGGCAGGCAGCCCAATAATTTTGGCAATATAGTGTATATTTATTGTGAACTAGGTAGCTTGTCTGTAGTAGGTGAACATTTATCTGAGATCTTTTTACCATACCTAGCATGTCAATTAAAAAAAACGGTTTTGAATACCCCAGTTGGCAAAAAAAGACAAACAGCACAGAGAAAAAATGTCAATTACTGTTTCAAGGGGAATTAAATTTGATTTCATTTAAAAAGAAGTAATCACAAAATAGCTTACATTCTTTTTTTAATCAAACATACTGGACCCTACGCGGATCAAAGGAATACCCGCAAGGGGAGCAATTTACATTATTATTGTCATGACTAGGAAATTAAAACAGTTCTCTCTAATGTAACAAATAGTGGCTGTTGCTCACAGGGTTTCACAATAGAATTAAATAATTCCTCACCTAAAAATAAATACCTACATTGACAATGTACTGTTAATAATCAATTAATACAACCCATGCAACTTTTGGTTTTCAAACACATGGGATTCTTATACCGGAGACTATTTTCATACTCTGGTAACAATTACACATCAATGTCTATAATATCCAGGCTGTCTATTATCATTAAAGGGGACTCCAGCTTGCTCCACTTCCTTGGAGAACCCCCACACTATTTTTTTTTTTGTATTATACATATAACTTCTTTCCTATAAGTCTTTGGTCCTCTTCCTTCTATTGTTCCTCTGGTAGTGGATAGTGAATGCTGCAGAGACGTGGTACCGTTCTTTGTAGCATTATCCTTGGAGTCCAAGTCAACAAGATGACATGCCCCATGGGGCTAAGCCCATAACAGCTGGGCTCAGAGGAAGTGGGTTAAATGACAATGAACATCGCTCATGAGCAACAATGAATCTTATACTTTCAGAGAGGAAATATGTATTGCACTGAAAGAAGCTTTTTCTTATTTTTAAACAAAGATGGTGTTTTAAATATGTTTCAAAGCCGGAAATCCGCTTTAGTATACTTTTTGAAAGATTGTTTTTTACTTACCTTTTTAAATATTATTATTATACAAGATTTATATAGCGCCAATATTTTGTGCAGGGCAAACAGTACAGTTACAATACAATTCAATAGGAATGAGAGGACCCTGGTCATTAGAGCTTACAATCTAAAAGGGGATGGTCAAGTGATGCAAAAGGTATTAACTGTGCTAACCACTACATCTGCAGGAGAACTTGTTCTTTTGAAAAACAACAGACTTGCTACTGGCCAGATCACCAGATGCAAATAAAAGAAAGAAAGCCTAGAAAGAAAACCAATGCAGCCATTACATCTAAGAATTGGTAAGCTGCAATATGCAGTAATAAATGTTTACATTTGGGTTTAATACTGCTTTAAAACAAAACATTTAGACTAGAATTCTACTGGTGCATTGCCAGCTTAAGGGCTCATTTACACTGCAATCTCTGGGTTCACTGTGTGTTTCTGCATGCACGTTTCCAGTGTGTTTTGGAATTTATTTCCATGTATTTCAATTTATTTTCTTTATTTAGCTGCAGTTACATGTGATTGCATGCGTTCATGCTTGTCTAGCCAAGTATTGGCTATATCACTATGCAGTTCAGGGACACTTACATATAATTAAGCCTTTTTCCCTTAGTGACCAGTACTGGGACTGCTACATCGCTTCCTGTTAGAGTAGTGCCAATTTTCCTGGCAGCAGAGGATCTTGGGACCTGTAGTCCTACAGCCAATGCATTCTATATTACTGAATGTTGATTGAACTACACATATCAAAGAGCTGGTGATTCAGAAGGATTCTGGGAGAGCAGATATATTTTACTGCAAGGGGCGAGCTCGCTCTCTTGGGGCAGGATTCAGAGCTGAAAGCAGGGAGACTGCCATTCTCCTCAAATAGAAGATTTCAGGCCTGTGGTCACTGGACTTTGGACAGCAAATCTGCATTTCTGTGATGCTGATTGGCACAATGGGATCACGTTGGTCTTTCTCTGCACCAGGACTGCTACAGTCTAGCCCAGGGGTGGGCAAACTTTTTGACTTGAGGGCCGCAATCGGTTCATATATTGGACCCGGGGGCCGGACCAAGAGTAGATGAATGATGTGTATGTGTCATCCATAGTAAGTATAGTAATATTCCCCCATAGTAAGCATAGTAATTAATCCCCCATATAGTAATTCATCCCCCATATAGTAATTCATCCCCCATCGTAATTCATCCCCCATATAGTAATTCATCCCCCATAGTAATTCATCCCCCATAGTAATTCATCCCCCATATAGTAATTCATTACCCCTATAGTAATTCATCCCCCATAGTAATTCATCCCCCATATAGTAATTCATCTCCCATAGTAATTCACCCCCCATATAGTAATTCATCCCCCATAGTAATTCATCCCCCATATAGTAATTCATCCCCCATAGTAATTCATCCCCCCTATAGTAATTAATTCCCCATATTAATTTATCCCCCATATAGTAATTCATCCCCCATATAGTAATTCATCCCCCATATAGTAATTCATCCCCCATAGTAATTCATCCCCCATATAGTAATTCATCCCCCATAGTAATTCATCCCCCCTATAGTAATTAATTCCCCATATTAATTCATCCCCCATATAGTAATTCATCCCCCATAGTAATTCATCCCCCATAGTAATTCATCCCCCATATAGTAATTCATCCCCCATATAGTAATTCATCCCCCATATAGTAATTCATCCCCCCATATTAAGTCCCCAAGTCCCCCCTGGGTCAATTCACTTACCTTTGCTCCGCGCGTTCCTCTCGCCGTGTTCCCGCGCCGTTCCATTGTAGCATGAAAATCTGTCTCCTATGAGGATCTGTCCCCCTCGACGTATCTGCGCATGTGCCAGTTTCAGGCATTAGCAGCCGATCGGCGATCTCCGGCACATGCGCACATACATCGAGGGGGACAGATCCTCATAAGAGACAGATTTTCATGTTACACCGGTCTTCAGGGCGGACTGTGAGAGGAGCCTAGCAGGAGCTTAGCTCCGCGGGCCGGATTAAAAGGTCCGCTGGGCCGTATACGGCCCGCAGTTTGCCCATTGCTGGTCTAGCCCCACAGAGACATCTCTGTGTGCCTGACAGGTTGTCAGGCAGTCATACTACACATGTCTGAAGACATTCAAAAGCCTGATCAATAAAGTCTGTGTTCCTAGCAGCCTGTGCTATCAACAGAATTGGTGAGCATGTGGATGCTCTTATCCTTTCTGTCATCACTCTAGAGGCACTGTATGCAGACATCTCTACACTTCAGTCACCAGGAGTTCTTTGTTTTGAGTTGTATCAAAAGCCATATGTTTAACTTCATTGAATTACCGGTATACAATAATGTTCACGGGCCCCGCTATTGCTAGCAGAAGACAACAGATACCATCATATTAGAAATTTTTAGCATCACAGGACTCAAGCTGCAGTTTTTTGTAAAGAGAGCACTTCCTTTCTAAAGCCATTGTTATTCAAACAAGGGTACCTACCCTTCAATTATGCAGGAGTATACATTTATATAGGATTTTCTGCATACTCCTTGTAACGCCGGTGGCCCAGAGGGAGCTGACAAACCAACGAGCCTTCTTTTCCCCCTCTTACTGCTGGTGTTGCATTTAAATGGTTGAAGCCTACTTCACATAACTGTTTAATTTCTTAAACATTGTCAATTGACTATTCCTATTGTACTACTGTTTCTGCTTTCATGTGTTAACTGGGGCTATGCATACTAATCCCTTTATTCCTTTGGTCTACTCTTTTGAGCAAGCACTGACATAGAGGTGTTACTAACGAATTGTGTCTCTTGCATTAATATTCACCTTTATTGAAGTATGTCTGAACCCATAGTGTCAGAGGTGTCGGGAGGCTTGCAAGGTCAGGGCAACCACTGGTGACAAGCATCAATGAGCACCCCTACCGGGGTAGCAGTACACACATTTACAGTGCATCTGCACTTGTGTGCATTTTCGATGTGTTCTGGGTTGGAAAATTGCAGCTTGCTGCACTTTTTTAAATGCATGCATGGAAGCACTGGTGTAAACTAGACTCCTTGGAATATGCATATGCATTCGTTTTGCATTTATGCTGCGTTTAAAAACACCTGACTGCATTAGGTCTAAATGAGCCCTAAATGCCTGAGACAAATAGAAATTTGGCAGCTGATCAAAAAGGGTTGCTGAATAAGAATATCTCACACACATACACTCACAAATGCATTAAGAATGTTGAATTAAAATGGAGAAGAATCTAGAACTTCTTATCTACATAGAAATTATATTGCACATTCTAATACTGGACAAAAAAAAGGTAATCTTTACTTACACTACCTAATGACCTATCACTATAATAAATGGCCTGACCTTTGTGATGTCACATGTGACATCAATGATCAGTGAATGTTAGGTGAGAAATTCATCACTGTCACTGGGGAGAGGAGATGGGACAAACTTTGGATAAGCTGATAAAAAGCCAATGTAAACACAGCTTTTCTGCAGCAATTTCATGGCAGTTTTTGGAAGCGGATTTAGAAGAGCAGCAGAAACTATATTTGCTACTGCCAAAAGGTGCACACATCTACCGGCTTATTTAATAAGGTCAGCGGCACGGTGCTGTGGCCGTAACAATCGATTGGCAGTTGTTTATTCATTGTTCTGCTTTTCCAAACTATTGCTTGCTATGGGTTACAGCATTCTGTATATCATCACTGCTACCAGACACAATATGAAAAAAACCTGCATGTTTTGAAGTCCTATTTTGCTTTACTTTTCCACATTTAATAAAAGTGTGTGCTAACACAAAATCATATATACAGTATGATGGATGAGTGGCAGCAATCAGTTGCAATATGCAATATTTATGATATATAAAAACAAAGAAAGAATGAACATTTACCCAGAAGATCTAAACATATGCAAATCCCCATATCTCCCACACAAGCTATATGCAAATCTACAGTATGTAAGAGTTTTATATATTAAAGTATAACTAAAAGCAATATTTTTTTTAATTTTGGAGTGGAGAGGGATTAGAAAATCTGTTGTTAAGGATGCTCTTCAGTGGCCCCACAAAAAATTTAAAGCCATCAGCTACAAATAGTGTAACTGCTGACTTTTATTATAAGGACACTTACCTGTCCAGAAATCCAGTGCCATCATCCCCTGGCTAGTTCTTCCCCATTCTTTGGGTCCCCAGCACTGCCACATGTACTAATGGAAGCTGGCTGTGAGACCTAGAAACTTCACAGTGGGCTTCCTACGGCACATGTGTGAGCCGTGCTGCATTGAGTGAATGGTCCTGCAGCTTTCTAGGATCTGTAACATGTCCCAGAATGCTGTGGGCAAAAGGGGGGGGGCAGGTACCCAATTCCCCCCCCCCCCATAAAAAGTTGTGTCCAAAGGTTTTAGAGGAAGGGTGAGGAGGAGAAGGAACAGCAGAATTTCCCCTTTTGGGTGAAGTTCCACTTTAAGTTTATCTTGTTGTCTGTGCTCCCATTAGGGAGATTCACCCTATTTGTCCTGTTTACCATTATCACTGAAAGTAAAAGTTCTGGAGACCTGGGGGTGGGGGGGGGGGGGGGGGGCTGGGGGAAAGGGAGGGGCATGGGATTTACTTAATTTGCAAGGATTTCCTCTCTCTTCTTGTTTTGACTATGGGACAGGAAATGAAGGTAAATCTCCCCATTGGGACACAGATGGCAATCCCAACAGGGTTTATAACTCTCCCATAATCGATCCAAAAAGAAAAAAGGTTTGCCTTTAGTTCTACTTTATTAATATTAGAGGATATGTCTACCAAAATATGACATTTTATTTATAGATACAGCCTGGTAAGCTGATGTATGTCACTGGATTTCTAAATGCCTTGGATACTCCACTAGAAAGATCTACCTGCCATAATGTGTGAATATGGTACTGTCCACCTGGAGGTTTTTGGTGTTTCCACTATTCTTTGACTGTTCCAACTTCGACTGTTACAACTTTGGTAACAAAACTAAATTTCAAGCAGGGATTAAGGAAACTCTTAATAATAATCTCCCCCTCTCTAACGGTGCCTTCCCCTCCCCTCTAAAGCATGCATACATTACTCCCATACTTATAAAGCCCTCCCTGGACTCCACCAACCTGAACAATTAAAGACCCATCTCTCTGCTGCCGTTTACCTCTAAACTCCTAGAACGCTTAGTCTACAATCGCCTGAGCTCATACCTCAATAACAACCTTGACCCTTTACAGTCTGGCTTTTGCTCACTCCACTCCACCGAATCTGCCCTACTAAAACTCACTAATGATCTACTAACTGCTAAAACCAATGGCCACTACTCCATACTGTTACTACTTGACCTCTCTGCGGCTTTTGATACTGTTGACCATCCCCTCCTCAAAAAAAAAAACTCCACTCTCTTGGCCTCCAAAGACTCTGCTCTCTCCTTGTTCTCCTCCTACCTATCGCAGCGCTCCTTCAGCGTTACCTATAACTTTGTCTCTTCCTCACCACTCCCTCTTTCTGTAGGGGTCCCTCAAGGTTCTGTCCTTGGACCCTTCCTCTTCTCCGTCTACACCTCCTCCCTTGGTCACTTGATAAACTCCCATGGCTTTAAGTACCATCTGTATGCTGATGACACACAAATCTATCTTTCTACTCCTCACCTCACCCCTTCAGTCTCCTCTCACATTACTAACCTACTAAGCGACATATCGGCATGGATGTCACTCCACTTCCTCAAACTCAATCTTTCCAAAACTGAGCTCTTAGTATTCCCTCCAGCCTGTGCCCCCTGCCCTGACTTCTCTATCAAGATCAATAACACAATCATCAGTCCCTCCCCTCATGCCAGGCAGGGTACTATGTGCAATCCTAGACTCCCATCTGTCCTTCCAGTCCCAAATCCAATTGCTGTCCAAATCTTGTAGACTTCACCTCCGCAACATCTCCAAGATACGCCCGTTCTTAACCTCGGAAACTACTAAGCAACTTATTCACTCCCTTGTTATCTCTCGCCTTGATTATTGCAACTCCATCCTCATTGGCCTACCTCATCGCAGGCTATCCTGTCTTCAGTCTATCAAGAATGCTGCTGCCAGACTCATCCACCTAACCATTCTGTATCTGCCACCCCTCTCTGCCAATCCCTCCACTGGCTTCCCATTGCCCAACGGATAAAATTCAAAACATTAACAATACCATATAAAGCCATTTATAACTCTGCCCAAATTACATCACCAATCTTGTCTTCAAATATCACCAAACTGTACTCTCCACTCCTCGCACAACCTCCTGCTCTCTAGCTCCCTTGTCTCCTCCTCCCATGCTCATCTCCAGGACTTCACCAGAGCTTCCCGCATCCTCTGGAACTCTCTACCCCAATTTATCAAACTATCGCCTACTCTGCTCACTTTTAGGTGATCTCTGAAAACCTATCTCTTCAGGAAAGCCTATCCTGCCCTCAGCTAATAATGAAATCTTCTACTCCTCCTACCAGTCCATCCCCCACAGTTACAACCTTTTGTACCACTAGCCCCTCCCTCTTAGATTGTAAGCTCCAAGGAGCAGGGCCCTCCTAACTCTCTTGTATTGAACTATATTGTTGCTGTATTGTCTCTCGTTATATTGTAAAGTGCTGAGCAAACTGTTGGCGTCATATAAATCCTGTATAATAATAATAATGTATAATAATAATAATAAGCACAGCAGGTGTGCAAACACAGGAACACACTGTAGAGATCTAACCCTTAGAGTCCCTGAGAGATGAGAGAGACTGAAAGGGGGTTTAACTTTCTAACTCTCCACCATCCACCAAAAACGGCAATATCAGTTTTGGGTGATCTGACCCTTTAAAGTATATGTAAACCCACAATTTGTGAAACAACCTATTCAGTTTAAAATAGAAATGAAAGGCAAAACATATATATCATGTTATAAATACCTTTTTTCCTAAGTGATCACATACCATCTGTTCTCAGCTGCTTAAGGAGCTCAGAGAGTAGAAACAGCAGCACACTAGTTTGCCCAATGAATGAGTGTGTGTGTGTGGGGGGAGTGCAAGCTGAAGTCTGGTCATGGGAGGAGAGCAGGCTGGCTGAGTTCTCAGCACAGATAGAAACCTGTCTGCCTGTGCACTCATGCCTAGTGCCGTCAGTTTTTAATAGGAAAGCAGAGGGACTGGCAGGATCATCAGGGATTTCACACAAAGGAAGCAATACAAGGAACAGAATACTTTTTCATATAAGTACATGGTACAGCAGGCACATATCAAGAATTTGAAATTTTGGGTTTACAAATTATTTAAATACAAGGCATTAATTACATTTTGATCATACCAGTAACACAAAAGCTTTCCCACTGAGGAGACCTAATATACTTAAGGAAAATCAATGATCATAGCATACACTTTCATTTTATAAAACATCAACATTGTGATATATAAACTATATAAACAATAGTTATTTTTTGAAAATCCAACATAATCTCCTTTCATATTGTGTGTTATGTCTGTCTGCTGATCATCTCTTTCTA
This sequence comes from Staurois parvus, assembly GCF_062004578.1. Lineage (NCBI taxonomy): Eukaryota > Metazoa > Chordata > Amphibia > Anura > Ranidae > Staurois > Staurois parvus. The sequence continues at coordinate 1,549,190 of NW_028318070.1, forward strand.
CAACCTTCTGAATTCCCTGCATGCTTTGCAGCTTCTCCTCAATTTCTAAAGATGACATATCCCATGGTACCTTGCTGCTCACAAGCAGTGATTCCTGTACTGTCTCCACCTCCTGATACTCCTTCCCCCAGCTCCTCTGTAGTTCAGAAGGCAGGCTCTGTGAAATGTGTGACATAGCAGTGCCTCCTCACAGGGCATAGTGCATACATGTCACATAATTCAAGGAAGTAAATGTGTGGGGATCTTTACAAAGTCTACAAACTTCAAGATCATTAAGATTAACGACCAGCTGCACGTATATACGTGGCCCTGTTAAAACTGCTTACTGTGCTGAGAGCGCACTCCCTGCACGCTCCCAGCATGGTAGCCGGCGGTGATCAGTAAGCTCTCAATCTAGTTCAATCACAGTGGTCACATGACCCAAAAGCCCAACTCCACCTCCTGGCTTTTAGACATAATTGATATACAATGTGGAAATGAATGTATAACTTTAAATTATGACCATAGATGCACTTTCAGCTGTATTTTTAGACAGGCAAAATGCAAAGCAGAAGTAGGATATAACTGTTAGGCCGTTGTTCACAGCAATACACCTGTAATACAGTTTTCAAAGTGTAGAAATTCAACTTGGACTTTATATATTAATAAATCTATTTTGTATTAATACAGAAATACACAGAGAATATCTCGCCAACACTGTGAGCTTTTTATAAGGTTGCTGGGAACTGGCCAAAGTGCTGAAACAGAAGATGTTTAGTACGTGTAATATTAAACAAATTACACATAATACATTCACCCAAACAGGAAGATAATAATTTTAACATTTGCTGAAGCTTTCTTGACAAATCAAATTTCCCCAGATCTGGGTGGAAAAACTCACCATAAAGTAGGCTACACATAAGGTACAACAGGATTTGGTGCCTCTTTTTAGTCATCTTTGCTGCACATAAGACTTGAGTCATGGACCAAGGAATCCTTAAACAGAACATATTTTAGAAATTCAATGCCAACTATCGATGATTGTTAACTCTTTGGGTCCACATGTTCATAATCCACGGCTGTGAATGGAGAGGCTTCGATCCACACAAAAGAAAGAGACGGGAGACAGAACTTGGTCACAGTCAAGTCACTCACTTTTGCAGCTGGATGTCTCTTCGCAAGTGAAACAAAACCCTTAGATAAGCATTTGCAAACTGGATCTGAGGACATGAAAGAGAATACCGGAGATCATTTTACCAGTGAAATCATCCTCTGGGGACATCAGCTTCCACCATGGTTAAATTATTGAACTCTGTACCACAGCCATTCTAGAATGTAGAAGTTGTCTTTTTTTTTTTTTTTTCTTTTTATAACCAAGAATTTCTTTGAAGCTCTGTAATGTTATCTAACATTGCAGCACACACCGACAATTGAGCTGCAAAGCAATCTATGTTAAACAACACGCCATCTGGTCCAAGGCAGGCCCTAGCGGCCCTGGGTTCTTGGATGGCAGTGCAGCCAGGCAGCAGTGACTTGAGTCTCCATCCATTTCAACTGTAATAAAAGATTCAATGGGCACAGCTGAACTTGGACCAAGAGGTCTGCTCACAGCAAACATAACAAGCCCAATCTTTTAGCTGGGAGGGCTTAATCTACATTGTACACATTTTATCACTTTCTAAAACTCAGATCTATGGTTCCGGGGTTCATTTCCTAAAGCTGTAAATCTGTAATCTGGAAAGAGAGTTTGGAATATGAACAGGAATATTGAAGCCAGTCTCTAAACTTCCTTTAGGACAGATTAACCCTGTATGAACAGAAGTCACTGATGCCTCAAAGTCCAGGCCACATTTACCAGCATTATTGGCCAAATTGACAATCACTCTATGACTATGTTGCATACTGAAGTAATGATGTGTAGCAGTGTGTTTTCTGAAAATACATTGCACACGCAGTTTCCCATCTTTAATCACCTGAATAAAAAGAAATCTTGAAAAGTGACCTGTTAGAAACTGTGGTGTGTAGAAACACTGCTCTAACTAACTAAAAATACTAGAAAAAAAATGCTACTCAACACTAAATTGCAAAAAATCCATTCATCCAGCCTGCTTGTGTTCCCATTGCTCAGGTACAGAAGAGGCAGCCAAGCTGGTAATAGCCTATTAAAATAAAACTCTAAGACATTCACATTTTAGGGATTGTGGCAAACTCTATTCTACAAATGAAAAGAAAGGCCATGCTGGTACACTTGCTCAAATCTATTTAAATAAGTGCTGTGTGTCCAGGTCTTCCTTTACTGTAATAAACTCTTTTGTTTCAGTGTTGTCATACAGGACCCCTACAAACACTTTATTAGAGACAAAGCTCTCAGGGCAACAAAGCTACAGACATTACAGGAGAGGTCTGTAATTTGGCTACAAGCTCTTTGTAGTGATCCAATTTCAGGGGCATAGGTATTCTAAGAAAATATATCTTCAAATTAAAGTGATTGTAAAGGCTGAAGGTTTTTTTTTTACCTTCAAACATTCTATGCATGAAGGAAAAAAAACCTTCTATGTTCAGCAGCCCCCCAAACACTTACCTGAACCCCATTCCGATCCAGCGATGTGCACGAGAGCCTCGGCCCCCAGGGCCCCTCCCTCCTCATTGGCTGACATAGCAGCAGTAGCCTTAGGCTCCCACTACTGTCAACTACATCCAATGGGCCAATAAGGAGAGAGTGAGTGTGTGAATGGAAATACAAAGCAGTGGCTCGGGAGCGAGCCTGCTCAGATGCCCCCACAATCATGGCAAGTGGGCCAATGAGGAGAGAGGGCAGGGCCAAGTGTGTGAATGAAAACAGAGCAGTGGCTCGGGAATGAGCCTGCTCAGATGCCCCCATAGCAAGCTGCTTGCTATGGGGTCACTATGCAGGAGGGAGGGGCCTGGAGCACTGGCAGGGGACCTAAGAAGTGGGGGACCAGGTGTAAAATATCGTATTGTCTCGATATTTTCTTAACTTGTATTGATGAGAAATGTTCAGATAGAAAGACCTTCCACTTCTTGTATAAACTCAAAAAGATGATTTAATAATAACGTTGCATAAAATTAGAAATAAAATATTGGAATACATAATGTTTAAATAAAGTCCAAAAAGTATAGTTAAGTTCTTAATAATAAAATTGTATGTAATTGTGTGTGTATAATATGAATGTGTGTGGATATGAGCAAGCAGCTCCCTTCGCCTTGCTGCCCAAAGAATGTATGATTTAAACCTTTGTCCTGCTCTAGAAAGAGCAATCCAGCCCCCAATCTCCTAAAAGTGGGTTGGTATTCTCTTGTAGTCCTACTAAGATAATTGGAAACAGATGTGTATATATAACAAACCTCCAGTCTACTTCTCCTAAAGTCTGAGCGTAACCTAAGAAGGCCTAGACAAAACTTCACTGACATTCCATCAATTAGAATACATTAGATGTATAACACATACATATATATATATATATTTATATATATATATATATTCTCCTAAAAGTAATCTTACTAAGAGTTATCTCGTATATAAATATCGTAATCAAGAAATATTACAGTATAAACCAAACAATTCACTAGTTAGTGAAACATATAATCTCTTACATAGATGGGGGAGGATGGGGGAAGGTATAGCTAATTGCTCTCATATGTGGCTTGAATGTAAAGGAAAAACCCAAGATATATGTTCATATGTATATTCACAGACTATGAAGTCTAATTCCTTACTTTTCTCAATCTAGAACAAATATAAATATAATAACTCAATTATTCTATTAAGATCCAACTCATTCATACTTATGTTAGTACTGTTAATAAGAAGATATTAGATATTAGGTTATGGAAACCTTCTAACATCAGGGCTGATTGGTGCAAAACCATTGCACAGAGCTGGCAAATTAAAGGTTTTGTTTGTTTGGTTTTTTTTTATATAAAAAACATATATGTCACTTTACAATGGTCTAAAAGCTCAAGGCTTTTTACCTTCATGCATTCTACGCATGAAGGTAAAAAACTTTCTCTGTGCACAATCCCCCCAGCCCCCCCAATACTTACTCTCAATCCAGCAATGTACACTGGAGTCTCGGATGTTCTGGGAGTCCCTCACCTCATTGGCTGAGACAGAAGCGGGAGCCATTGGCTCACACTGCTATCAATCACAGTCAGTGAGCTAATGAGAAACAAGAGAGGGCTGGGCCAAGCTGCAGCTTCCTGTGTGAATGGATGTACGGAGCAACAGGTGCCCCCATAGTAAGCTGTTTGCTGTGGGGGCACCCGACAGGAGGGAGGGGCCAGGAGTGCCGGCGGAGGACCCGAGACGAGGAGGATCTGGGCCGCTCTCTGCAAAACCACTGCACACAGCCGGTAGGTATATACATATTTGTAATTAAAAAAAAAAAAGCCTTTAGAATCACTTTAAGTATAGAGTACATGCAGTGACAGCAAGGAGACCTTTACAATTTTTTGGTATTTCGAGAAGAGTGGTTGTCAACTTATGAGCGAAAGGGGGCCTCACATGCGGCCCCTGACATCACCAAAGGGACATAAATAATATTGAATATATGTAATGCTTGAGAGGGCTGTCAGAAACTGCAGACTTAATAGAGGAAATGAGGGTCAGAGAGTGTGGACAGGCTACATTTTTGGCTTGTGATATGCTTCAGAAGACAATACGAATCTTGTAACATGTTACAGGAGGCTAGTAGAGATCAATGCTTTTACCCTAATCAATTTTCCTGCTACAGACTGCTGAGGTCCAAGGGTCAAATATCATATGCCAAAGGGACGCATAACGGCACTCAGATCGCAAGTTGGGCACCAGGGTTCTATAAAATCATATCTGAGTGCAGAGTGACATAAAAATGTGATCTGTAATAATGTTAAATTACACAATAACTTGTGTAGCAATCATACATACCATTTCTTTTTAATATTGAAGTCCAGCTAGCAAAACTCATGCCTATAAAAAATACCGCCTCTGTCTCTAGCTAATTGCCTAACTTGTGCAGCTTTTCTGCACCAAAAAGAAATCTTGATGACCTATGTACTTACTTTAGTCTGAGCTCATAAGACTTCTTTCTTCAGGACTGAAGATTGGAAGGGTCTTCCTTTGGGTGCCTACATAACTGCCTGGGGACATGGAAACTTCCTATTGGGTCCAGTAGAAGGGTGGCATCCTCACAAGGTCCTGAGGAATCTAGCAATGATGTTACAGTGATACGAGCAGTTGGCAGTGGGTCCGGACTGCTGCAGTAGTTCACTGGTCTTCACTTCCAGAAGAGTGCTGTGGAGGGACACATGATGGAGTTAGTTTAGTTGGTTTAGGAAGGGTTATTTTTCTTTTTTATAGGAAAGAATGGGAGCAGGTAAGTGGGATGTTTAGATTTGGGCCACGAGGGGCACTGGAGCATTGTGCTAACTCTTCAGCTGGCCATAAACTAGTAAACTTTTGTTAGAAATGTTTAGTTTCAAGAGCATTTGTTCTATTTTCAAATTGTTAGTGGGCTCAAATCAAAGTTTGTTTTCAAATGAAGTGACAAGAACATATGAAAGAGCAGTTTTGAACATTTTCTCGAATTAGGACCTTCAACAGTTCATTTGCACCAAATTGAATTTTCATACAAATTTTTATTTGAATGTTCATTCAAATACCTACTAGTATGAACCAGCTTTTGTGACTCCCCTGACTACAACTGAATCTCTTAGTACATATTACTATCACAAACACATTAAAAGGACAACTGCGTAGGACTGATAACCTGCCAGCGACTTGCAGATTTTAGAGACTTCACCAGTGACATTTCCATTCATAAGTCTATCTGCACCCACAAGGCCCTATTGGAGATGTCACTCTTGCACCCAGACTAACAAATTCTGCATTTGGGAGATGTCCTGGTAGGGAGCCATGACACCATCATTGGACTTTGTAAGGATTGTGGCAGGTATGTAGAACTGAGAATTCCAGTAGAGATCTCTCAACTAAAGACCTTGAGAGGTAGAACCAACTAGAGGTCCGTTTACTAAAGCTGTAAAACCTTAATCTGGAAAGAATGTTTGGAACATATTAACAAAACAAAATCAACCCCCCTCCCCCAAAAAAAGCAAAAAACAAGCAAAAAAGAAACCCAACCCCCTCACAAAAAAAAACACACACACAAAATAAATGGGCAGGCTCGATGGACCGCTCGGTCTTTTCTGGACATCACTTTTCTGTTTCTAGCATGAACAGGATTATTCAAGTCTTTTTTTTAACCTTCCATATGAAATAATACCAACCTATGTGCCAGTAAGCAAGGAAAACTGAATTATTTATGGATAAATATGATTTTTAAAAAGTTATATACAGTATAATGACCAAAGAAGAAATTAAAAATATTTTTTAAAAGTTGTTTTCTTTAGGAGCTTAATGTAGAATTCCAGGATAAACCTACCTAGTCTTAAAAAATTTTGACTATTCTGTATAAAAAGGATATATATACTTACCTATTTTCAGCCCACTCTGGTCCGGTCACATGATCCGAACCCCCTTGGTATTTGATGGCGGCTGCAGGGGAGAGGGGGGAGCACCGACAACAGATGGGCCATAGGAGCCAATGGGAGACATCACAACTCCCAGGAGTTACAAGTGGTTGACAAGCTCTCACCCCTGTCCCCTGCAGCAGCCACTGGCTAACACAGGGGACTCAGATCATGTGATTGTTGCAGAGCAGGCTGAATATAGTATATACATCTTTCTTACACAGGTTAATCAGCCTTAAATTGGACAGCGAAAGGTGAAGCAGCACACTGTCACTATGTCTGTCACTCTGCTCTATTCTCCTGATTGATACATAGGTTCTGACTGCCAGTAATGCCCCTTCCACTCCCAGTCTGATCTCTGCAGTGCAAAGACTGTAAGAGGCAGATACCAAGTCAAACTGAGGTACATAGAATGCTTGCATACATTACGCAAGCATTTGTGTGTTTCTTTTACACCTGCCTGACCCTAAACCTTAAGCTTTACGTGCAATGCACAAGTGTAAATCTAACATCTGAAATAGAATACTTGCTACAATTAAAAATGTGGAATAAAATAAATGTCAGCGCCTGCCTCACCACTTTATGTCTGATACCAATTGCTAATGTCACAGGCTACACTATAGCACAATTGACATCTCTAATTAATTGCTGTTGCCAGACACTGGAAGATGCTGTCAGAATTGTTTTGAGGATCTTTCCATCAAATTGCCATAGGGGAAAAAGGGTAAAGTTCAGGACAAGATATGACCTACGCTCCATTCTGTGTATGTAATTAACTTTTTTCTAGGCTGGCTTAATTATGAAATTTTATCCGCCTCCGGTCTTTTGTTTACTAACTCTATGCACTGTGCAGGAACTCTTGTGCCCAGTAGACTTCTTACAGAGATGTGTTCAGAAATGAGATCCCAGCTCTCTAGAGTTTAATTTTCTATGCAGTGTAAATATCACAGAATTATATTGCGTTGCAGAAAATGGATACAAAGAAGCCATGCCATCAGTTGTGAAGTCTGTACTCAGTGTTTTGCTGGAAACAGAGGCAGAAAAAAAATCTCCAGGGGTAAGGTTTGCTATGAGCTCTGCAATCTTCGAGGGAAAGAGAGGAAATGCCTGTTGGTAAATTAGGCTTGATTTGCACTTAATAGCTAGTTACATTCTGCCATTCTGGTCTCACTAGAGTTAATGGACATACTCAAGATATGCACAGCCCTACTATATGCAGTCAACACCTTGCCATAAAAACAGAAATAATCTTGTATCACAGTTTATTGTGCCTAATCTTTTTGGCCCTATGTAGCCAAATTTATAAAAATGCACATCTGAATGCCTAGGTTCACACTAATGCACTACACGAAATGCTACGATCCTTGTGATCTGCAGCGGGTATCAGTGCAATCTTAATGACACCCCAAATGTGGGTCGCAAATGCAGTGCATTTGCCTGAACTGGATCACATGCAATCCGATTGCAGCGAAGCTCCAAAAAAAGGCGCATGCACATCTTTGGTGCAATGTGATGTGATTTGAGCCCAATCACAATGAATCTCACTGCACTGAATTGTACAGAAATGTGGCACGGTTACTGTGCGATTCATATGTTGTTCTCAGTGTGAACCGAGACCAAGTGTATCCAAAGCCAAAATATGCACCAACATCCCAAGGGATATAACTAACATGGTAATTCTACTGCATGCGTGGAGGGATTTTCTGGGCACACACATACACAAACTAATATCTATAGCATAAATGTATATGTATAAAGTCATCAGACATTTTATTGTACAAATATTCCCTCCACACATAGAATTACTTTGTTAGCTGTATCAAAAGCCAAACCTATTTTAGTTCTGGATAGAGTGTAGGCTGTGTCCCCACTAGAAAGTAGAGGAGAAAACTTCGTAAAATTTAGATGTGGTTTGGCCAAAATTTTCAAACATTTGCAAACCTCTGAACTGGTCAATGGAAATTCTATTAACTTCCAAAAAGGAGGCAGCAAATGATGAAAAATTGTACAGAGTGGTTTGGGAAGCTCCTGGCAGCCCTGATGGAGGCAAAAAAAAGAAAGAAGAAAAAAAAAAACAGCCCACACCACTACTTTCTTAGAAAATTCTACCAAGGATAGTAATATAGAAGAACGGGATCTGGTGATACTGACCATAAAGCTAAGGGTGCTCCGGCAACAACAGAAGCAGCCATAAGGCAGAAATAGCCTTTGTTCCCTTGCTACTTGAAACCTTTTGGCAAAAATAACTCTAAAATTTGGATTTGGTTCAAGACAGATGAATTCATGAAATTCAGTCTAATCTAATGTCATCCAAATTTCAAGACCAGCTCTACTAGAGGGATTCACTCTCTACTTTTCCCAGTAACCACTGGGAGTTAAGGAAGATCCATTTGTTTAATTATTTTATTTATTAATGAATGTACAATTAACTACAAAATTACCACAGTATAATGTCATAAGTCTAGTGGCACCCATACCTTAATGGGCCAGGGCTATTTTGGTGGTAAAAGGAGGACCTACTCAATATTAGGTGGATAGTCATAAGGTTATGGCTGATCAGTGTACATTTCCCTTGATACCATGAAAATGTACAGATATCCAAGTGGGTGGGTCTCATGGCTGTTCTTTGTGGGTGGCTGTAGAGAATGCACCTCTACACAGAAGGAAGCATTTCCACATCCTTCTGTAAACAACAGTGCTTTTGCACAAGGTAAGGAAGAACCATTACTAAATATTAGAAAAAAATATATGTTATATATAATATAATATATAATATTTTTTATCATGCCTGGAATTCAGCTCTAAAGCAATGCACAGCTAGCAAAGACAAACCAAAAGACAAAGAGACAACAGAGATAGACCGCTATCCCTTTCACACAAATCCCCCAGTCATCAGGCCAGCAGCAGGACACCAAAAGGTGGCCATAGACACTTAGGTTAGACTTCCAGCAACATCTGATCGTCCAAAGAGGTCTTATTAGCCTTTTTTGTGTAAGAAGGTGGGAGAGACAAATGGAATGGAGACAGCACCCACTACTGGCCTATTCTGGAGAGAACAGTAAATGACAAGTAACAATCCTCTTCTTCGGGTGATGCAGGCCCCCTAGGTAGTTTGGCAGGCTAACATCTTATTCTCATGGTTTAGTTCCTGATGTAAGGTGGATTAAAGAATAAAACGTTGGGTGGCAGCCTCTTGGGTCTTTTCACCTTGCTAAACTCAATGGCAGAAGAGAAGGTTTAGGGGTGCAGGTTATCCAAAAATAGCAAAAAAATGGGACAGGTATTCTAAAGTAGCAGTAATAAGACCCTTTAAAAGCAGCCTCTTGATAATTGCTGTCATTGTGAAAGAATCCAGACAGGTCTATTCCTTACAGTTGCAGTGGTTCTCTTTCTAATAAATCTGGATCTTGACCCACTGATAGCAGTCCAAGATACCGTGATTAGTGGGCAATGAATCCTTCTTACAATATCCAGATGGTGCTGTAGCAGACCACCTGGCACTCCGCTTGAGTGCCTCCATGAGAGAACTGCTTCCTCACCACTGGGACACAGGACCAAGGAATTATAGCTGGACATTGCACCCAAGGACTAGACAACACTAGCTTAGGTGCAAAATGACACTGTATATTGAAAAGAAATACAAGTTTTTATACACTTCAGAAATAGGGACAGTCCCTACATGAACAATAAAAACAGATATTACACATTGGGATAAGCATCCCACACTGATTGGATAAGGAGGTAGAGTTGACACAAGACTAATCCCATCATGCAGGAACCTCCTGGAGGCCTAGTCAACAAACAGAAACAATAGGTGACTCAATTATCTCAACTAACAATGGAACAAATACACAACAGTAAACACATAACACCTTGATAAACAAATTACAGCCAGAGACCTCAGCATCAGGTTGTTTTGAGATGATTATATTAACATCTGATCTGAGTGTAGGAGGGGGGGGGGGGGTTGAAGCAGTCAACACTGGTTTGGGCACAGAAGCACTAAATTTGTATCTGGGTCCTCCAGTCCTCAGAGTCTGTGTTTTGGGGAGACATGGACTTGAACCCAAAGTAAAACTACTCCAAACGTTCCCAAGACACACACCTCCCATAGAATAGAGCCCACTCAGATGCCAGGGCCCATGGTTAGTGGGCATAGTACCCCAAATATTTATCATCTTTCCAAACCATACCTATAACAAAAAGTGCAGGGATTGGTTGGGCCAGCTACATATACATAAATGATTGTCCTTCCCGCTCTAATTACTGGAACCTCCTTCACAGTAACAGGGAGAAACAATCAACCCATTGTGCTTAGGCAAGACCTTCAAAGGTTAGAAAACAGTAAACTAATGCTCAGGCTGGTTACAACCTAGCAGCAAACACACTATATTTAATTAGGGACAACAACATAGGGCAGGATCCCTACAGATGAGCAATTGCTATGTGTCAAAAATCTGCAAACTGGCCCACTAAGGGTTGGGAAGGTGTTCAAAAGGCTAATGAGAATTGATTCTCATTGAATTGAGAACAGAAATATGCTCCCCCCCAAAAAAAGCACAGGGATATGAAGCAATCCGCTATTTAAAAAAAAAAAAAAAACAGGTTAGACTCCATTTTGCAAAGTTATAGAAAATGTATTGTAGGTGTAGACATGATTAATAATTATCTGCATCATCTGTGTACACAATAATGTCCAGAGCTTTTCGCTCAACAATAGTACCCAATTGTCTGCTTGTCTTTCCTTTCCAACCTGCAGCCGGAAAACAGCAGCTGTAATTAGATTGGTTGCTACGTGCAAACATCTCATTCCTTCCCTCCGTCTTATAACTTGTACACAGCAAAATCAGATAATAGAAAGCAGATTACTTATAAGGTACCAATTAGATTTTCAGTTTTATAGCGGTTTCTTGCTTGCTGGTGACAGACTCTTTTTAAAGCATGCCATTCTACTAATAAAATGTCACAGAGGACATTAAAATACATGTGAAGAGAAATAATTGTAATTTGTTCAACAGTCTTTCCATAAAGTTGCCTCGTTGCTTTGTTTGAAGCTTTTACTGCAGCACCCTGGCATTTGCAAAGAAATATTTTATCCAGAGATGCTGAAGCTCGAGTTATCAAGTATTAGCTGCTTTAGGTGTCAGTGTAACAAGGACGCCACAGAAATAGTTGACCTTTAGCATGTCTTTAAATGACAAATGAGAGCTTTCTCACACAAGGAGGTGAGAAGCACCTGGGGAACTGTGTTCTGGGAGAACAAACGCTGGTGAATAACACATACTGTCCTCAGTGGTTTTTATCACCAACATCCTGATCCTAAGATGTTTAAATGAATGCAAATGCAGGAATCCAGGGTATAATTTTAAAGTGAACCATTAAAAGGTGGCAACACGGCAGGAAACTGAGGTTTAAGCATACCTGGACCAACAATGGTGATAATAAAACAGGAATCTAGAGTGTAAATAAAATGTAGACCAATAAAGGCGATATCAAGGCACAAAATCATGCAAAATGGACAAATAATTGGTTTGGGGTATACATGCACTTTGGGCCAATGTGTACCAGTAATGGCAACAATAAGTCAGGAATCTGGAGTATAAACACAATGTAGACCAATATTCATAAAAATAAGACATGGAGGAGATCTGATTCTCAAATACTTCACCAAGGCAAAACCATACCCAACTCCACAACACTTGTCAGGGTTCAGATCTGAACCTGCAACCTCTGTGAGGTCAGGCTGTAGCTCTGGTCATTGTGTGGAGATGCTAGACAGCGCTTTCTTTGCTCCTTGCAAATCTTGACTTGTCTCTAATTTCTCATGAACCTTGAACTCTTTGCTCCTCCCATGAACTTCCTGATTTATGCCATGTCTCTGCAATTCCTGTTTGCCAGATAATTGTGCTCTCTCCAGCCGATATCTTGCTACTTTGCATATCAGCAACTGTCCTGATCTCGACTACGACTCATTAGTGACCTTTGACTTGCTCCTCAGCTATGCTTCTGCTTGATCCCAACCTGCAACCATTTATTATTGACCTTTGGCTGCTTCAACTACACTTCAGCTTGATCCCAACCTGCAACCACTTGTTGCCGACCTTTGGGCTTATTTACTGACTATGCTTCTGCTTGATCGCTTACCTGCTATTTTCTGCTACTGGACCCCGGCTTGCTCATCTCCTGGTGGGGTGATCCTGAGGACTGTGACCTGGCACTAACATGCAGCAAAGCCCATCTCCATCACCAGGAGCTCTGGCGAATACCAGTTAGTGCTTAGACTCATCATTCACTAGTGCAAGCAATATAAAAAAACTCTTGTAACACTATATCAACTAATGTAAAATGTCAAAATAACTAAGCTGCCACCCTGAAGTGATCAATAACCACCATGCAAATATAAAAAGCTCTATAGGGGGCACTGTATAACACAACCCGCATTTAGAAGTGCAGGTGAAACAATTCATATACTCAAATATACAATATATAAATCTCCATAGGTCACTGTGATAGACCAAACTGTGAAAATCTGTGAACCACAGTGTTGCTAGGTGTTATGTCTCCTTCACCAGTGCCCCCTGGGGAAGACACTCTCAGGGGTGTCACTAGTAACACTTGGGTGTGGGACCCCACGGTGTGAAGATGACACATGGCCACTGTTTTTCACTTCTTTTTGCACAGCGCCCTAAGGACCAGGTCTTTTGGCTAAGTCCGGGGCAATTTTTGCTACAGGCCTCAGGGCCTGGTCTGTGCACTATTAGGCACGGTACCACTTTTTTATTTTTTATTTATTTAATTTAACCACTCCCACGTTTTGTCACTTTTTCTGTTCTTATGTGTGTGTTTTTCACGGATGGAGGGTGTGGGTCCTCGGGCCTTACCTGAAGTCTAAGGGGAGGATGTGTGGCCCTACGGTTCCTTCCTCCCCTGATCCCTAGGGGGTTTTCTCTTCGGGAGAACCCCCTTGCCTAGTACTGGATGTCCGGCTTCGGCTGGGCATAAGGAACGGTGGTCCACCAGGCCTTTTGGCCAGGAGGACCAAATGGGAACCTTGTCCCTGTCAGGAGCTCCGTGCCCCGGGGGATCGGGTGAACGGTCCAACCCTTCCGGGGGTAGGACAAACACACCCCTAAGTGCACTTTTTCGTGTGGTGTTTTGCACTTGCACATTTTTTGTGAACACTTACGGGTTTTTTCGTTATATTTGCACGTTTGCGGACTTAAAAAAAAAAGTGGTATAGTAGTACTAAATAACTAACCAAACAGACATGACCTCTTTAATTAAAAAGAAGGCCTGTTGCACTTGTTGATATCTTATTGGGATAAAGGTGCACTTCACCTGCAATAAATGCTCCAATCTTCTTATATGCTCCACAACAAACCACATCGAAATCCATGGATAAAAATCACATATAGTGTACTATGTTTATTAAAATAATCAAATTAAAACAAAAATAAAATGTTCACATTATCATGTGCCTACATCGACACTAGATGTTCCAGCATGATATTAAAAATGCTGGATCTGCCATCACATACAATCCTGGAATCGGTGTATGTTTCAGCAACTAGGAAGTACTGTGACCAGAAGTCAGTGACTGGAAGTTCCGCCTCTAAGCATTTGTCACTCTGACATCATCAGGAAGCAGACCGGCGGCCATATTTTAGGTATCTTATATATAATATGAATGTTTTAATTTTATTTTGTTATTTCAGGTTTAATTTTTTAGTTTTACATTCTTATTTTCATGCATTTGACTTAGATCTTTGATATCATTTTGAGTCGGTTTCCATGATGTTATTACCACCTATGACTGTATATGTAGGTCTGGTATAATATTATGTTGCTAGTATAACTATTTTCCCTATGGAAGAGTACTGCTAAGGTCAATACAAAGTTTATTCAAATGGAAGTACAGGGGCAGAGTTTTTTCATTGCTGCTGCATCTTATAGGACTCTGGCGTGTCCTATATAAGATGCCTAAAATATGGCCGCCGGTTTGCTTTGTGATGTCAGAGTGACAAAAACGCGTTAGTGTGGGACTTCCGGTCACAGTACTTCCTAGTTGCTGAAAGTATGCCGATTTTGGGATTGTATGTGGCGGCAGCGCCAGCATTTTTAATATCATGCTGCAACATCTAGTGCTGATGTAGGCACATGATAATGTGAACATTTTATTTTTGTTTTAATGTAATCATTTTAATAAACATACTACACTATATGTGATTTTAATCCCTGGGTTTCGATGTGGTTTGTTGTGGAGCATATAAGAAGATTGGAGCATTTATCGCAGGTGAAGTGCACCTTTATCCCAATAAGATAGCAACAAGCGCAGCAGACTTTCTTTTTAGTTAAAGAGGTCATGTCTGTTTGGTGAGTTATTTAGTACTACTATACTACTGGATGATACTTAGACACTTGACGGTGAAGGAGACATAACACCTAGCAACATTGTGGTTCACTGACTTTCACAGTTTGGTCTATCACAGTGACCTATGGACATTATTTTAATAGATTTATGTATATTTATATGCACATAGAGATTTATATATTGTATATTTGAGTATATGAATTGATTCACATGCACTTAGCATTTTACTTCTAAATATGGGTTGTGTTATATGGCCCCCCCTATAGAGCTTTTTATATCATCATCCACCAAGGGGACCTGCTTGTGTACTGGCAGCTGGTCAGTGGGAGCCTCTCTACTGCTATTGCTACTGAGCCTGACCCCTGACTGTGACAGCACTGCTCCAAACTTGCTCCTCCTGTCATCCACAAGCAGTCAAGGTGCTGACTCCTTCTGTCTCCGCTCACCATTGAAGCAAAAAAAGTGATGGAAGCTGCACTCTAATATTGGCTCATTGTAACGTGTTTATTCAATCAGCCATAGGACATTGCATACATTAAGGTTTCCAACAGATGACCACATTTCCGAGGAATGGAAGTCAAAAACCTTGATGTATGCAATGTATTATGGATGACTGAATAAACACGTTACAAGAGCCAATACAGCTTGCATCACTTTTTATTTCTCACCAAGGCCTTGTGTTATTGTCATGAATGGCACTCGTACCTCATCTATTTTACAGATTTTTAGCAAGATCGAAAACTAAACATATATCATTTTAAATATAGTTCACACAATTCTCATAACATTTTAGAGAATTAGGTTACAACTGGACAATATCATGCATCAAATATTAACAACTGTTGGCACGCAAGTTGTCTCAAGCCTCACTTGATAGCTTGCCTCCTGAGTAAGGCCAACCTCACAGAATGATAATCACTGGTTTGAATATTACAACAGAGATAATCCATTATCTCACTAGATTAAAGAAAACATGCATTATAAATACAGAAAAATACATGTGTGGGTTAGATATTACACCTACTGACAGAACTTGAGGGCAGTGTAGTTTCTGTAGAATGGTATAAACCATTAGCCAACATCAGGGGAATAGGTGATTGTCATCATGAACTTTTATCAGGGACGTGACATAAATTAAAGAAGCAAAATGTTGCTCTAGGCTGCAGACTCCTCAGACATACCTTTCCTCAACTGATAAGTGTGACATCGCAGCCCATTACAGCCACTCATCCAGAAAAGTAACAATAAAGCGCCTCCAGTGCTGTCGTTAAAATAATTTCTTTTAAATGATCTAGGAACAGGAAAGCCAAATAATCTCTGTAAATGCATGAACTGAATCTAATAGAAATCCTCTTATGCTAGCAAGCAAATATTGTCACCCTCATGTACAAACAGTACAGATTTTAAATACACAGGAAAGTAATCCACAGAAGCCAATCAGAATTCACTGTACTGGAGTCCGACTGTTTCAAGATATATTTACAATGGTTGCTCTTGGTACCGAGCCTTGCATTATCTCCTTGTAAGTGAACCCTAGCTGCCAGCCTTGGCCATGCTACACAGCCGGGGCCTTCCAATAAATTGAGACATCCATTCCCACTCTCACTATAGCCTACCAACACTGCACTCTACTTGTATGATGGCGAGGACTAGGCTATGTCTATCCATTTCCTGATCTGAAGGACTCCCGGTGGTCAGAGCTCTCTCTTGTGCAAGGCCCTGCATATTAACGTGGTTCCAGGTTAGGGCTCCATAATCTGACTGAATTACTAAAGCCCAGGTTACATTTATTTTACTTCTATTGGTTAACCTAGATGGACTTGTTTCTTTCTTCAGCCTATGTACCAATGTAACAGGAGGCGCAAAACACCTGGTGCATGACATACTGAGGCGGTGTTATACTTGCACCACCAGGAGGGTGATCACCTCCCCTAACACCACCACCTGCTCCACGGTCAATCCGGTTTACACGTATCCATAAAAAGTATCTGTTGGCTGTTACCTTAGCATTGTATTGCAGAGTTTTCTTTACTCCACACTTCTTGTACTCACAGGCTTAATCAAGAAAGAGGCATTAACATTTTCCATTGGATAAACCCTTATCATTATGGTAAAAAATGAACTATTCGTCATCTGTCAAGAATGGTAAAAATAAATCACAGATACATGCAAATGCTCCTAAACGCCCTCCTACATGGCCCAATTTCTGCAAGACATTTAGAGGTACCATGACGTTTATAGTGAGATTTGTACTTTCTATACTTGGACTCAAAAATATTAAAATATACTTGATCCTTCTAGGTCACAAATTTATTTTTCTATATATCTTTAAGTAGAGGAGGGAGCTTACCACATAGGCAGTAATTTCAAAAAACAAAAAAAGGAAAAATGGATTTAGCTCAATACCTCTTCCCAAATCACTTTTTCAACCTTTGTATAAAAGTAAGAAAAATATCAACAGATATATTAACATACAAAATACTTCATTATGTCCCAAAATGCCATGAGTCTTGTATGAAATCCATAATAGGTCCCAGCCTGACAGGTTTCACCAGTCCCACCATCAGAGGCATAAGCCTATTATGGATTTCTTACAAGACTGATAAGTATCACTCTCGTGGCGTTTTGGGAAATTATGTTCACTTTGGCTAGATATTTATTTATTTTATTTATTTCAGGTACTTACATAGCGCCGTCCATTTATGCAGTGCTTTACACATATATATATTGTACATTCACATCAGTCCCTAACCCTCAAGGGCTGTACAATCTAAGGTCCCTAACTCACATTCATACATACACATACTAGGGACAGTTTAGACAGGAACCAATTCACCTACCAGCATGTCTTTGGAGCGCAGGAGGAAAACGGATATGGTTACAAGTATTAAAAAGCCACGTTTGCTAATTTTTTTGTATGCTCTTGTTTTACAGTTGGGCTAAATAGTATATATGTATATTCCGTATGCTGAGGAATCAAGCTAAAAAGTCAATATAATTTTGAATGACATGAATTGCTAGTGAGGGAGGCCAACAATCACAGAGTAAACCTTGCGCAACATATGCCCCTTTGAGTCTGTTGTTACTACCATCATTGTCACCTCCTCTGGACCATATTTTGTTGATTTCGGATCTATTTGCTTGATTACAGCCACCTTATTCAACTTTGTCTATGTATGGAATCTAGGATGCAAATACAATTGAACAGCCCCTAAATCAGGCAGATTTAATCTGACCTGTTACTTAACTGAAGTGTATCTGTTGAGGAAAATCTGTGCACAAAAGTCTACATACATATCTTTGATAGGCAGATACTGTTTATGGTGGATTCTGAACTAAATATCCAGCATGCTGGAAAATATATATTCTTTGTGGCCACCATTCTAACTTCTACCTATCTCTATTACTGTCTCTGTTTTCCTGAGAGCTCTCAGTAGGAAGTTATAATAAACTTTTTTTAATTTAAAATAAGATATATTTTTTATTATTATTATACAGAATTTATATAGTGCCAACAGTTTGCTCAGCACTTTACAATATAACGGGAGACAATACAGCAACAATACAGTTCAATACAAGAGGGATAGGAGGGCCCTGCTCCTTATATGAATCCTATAGGTCCCAGAACATGATTGTTTAAGGGTTTTTAGTGGGGTTTGTTTTGATTTGTAATTTTAATTAATAAATGGAGTATTTTGTATGTTAATGATATGTGTCGATATTTTTCTTACTTTTATACAATGGCTAAAAAAGTGATTTGGGTAAAGGTATTGAGCTAAATCCATTTTTCCTTTTTTGTTTTTTTGAAATCTAGCAAGGGATGCAGCTTCCACCTGCAGATACAAATTGCACCAATAAAATTTCCATGATACGTCAGAAAATAAATCTTTTACCAGCAATGCAGCTTCATCCACAGTAGCTGCTATCTATTGTTAACACACATTTTACCCTTCAAAAGTTCTTTTATGATCAAACATTTACAATTAAAGCCAATTTGAAGGACAGAACAAGATACTAACAATTGGCATCCCGTAGCTTTCATTCATGGGGCATCTGTGCTAAAAGATAAACAAACAACCCAATTATTGGAGAAATGCATCAATCACTCCCTAATTGGCTGATTGACATCCGTCATTTGTCTTGTTAGAGAAAGATGATGGACGGGAAAGAGAGCACTTCAGTCTGTAATTTCTGCAGAGTAATTAGGCTGGTTGTAAACACATAGACAAGGTAAGAGCGTGCAGTAAGTCACAATAAGATAGATATTTCCGCTAGGCAGGCTCGCTCTATCACGCACATCACACAAGACATCCTTCTTGGCTACTTGCATCAGCAATGCATCACCAGCCTTAAAAGCAGTGTGCAGGAAGGTTACACCACAGGGTGCTGTGTTACAAGACAGCCAGGTGGGGAGAGAGAAAAATCAGACATCCTAGTGAGGATGCCGCTAAGGACAAGTGGTTTTCCAAAGCTTACTCCCGCATTTACTGATATGTTCCAGCAGCTGCCATGACAGAGCCACAGGATAAAAGGAATTACTTGATGTATTCATATTCCTTGCCCCAAACACTGCACATCATTTCAAAGCATCAAAACTGACAAACACAGATCCCTGTATAACAAACACAAAATATAACTAAACATATTCATTTCCGTTGAAGAAAACTGGGTCAATGTAGAGATTCTTCTATAACCCAGGGGCTTTACTAGCCTTGTTCAGGGTTCCTTCATGCTCAGGTGTCACAATGGAC
Source organism: Staurois parvus (assembly GCF_062004578.1). NCBI lineage: Eukaryota > Metazoa > Chordata > Amphibia > Anura > Ranidae > Staurois > Staurois parvus. The sequence continues at coordinate 1,568,819 of NW_028318070.1, forward strand.
TTTAAAGAAGTTTTATGGTAATAGCATGCACTTTCATTTTATACCATGATCAGAATTGTAATAACAATACAAACAATAGTTACATTACACAATCCATTAGAAGCTTACTTGAAAAATCTCCTTTTATATTGAGAGCTGCCTATTTAGCAGACATCTCTTTACATTTCCTAGATGCCCTGCATGCTCTGTGGTGCCATCTCAGCTACTCCATGCAGTTTTCCTTCAACTTCTAAGGACTATACCCACATGGAAGATAAATTTTAGAAAAAAAATTATATATGTGACATATATTTACAATATATTGGCCTACACAAATATATTTTAACATGTATTCTAAAATTTTTTAATTTAAATATATTTGAACAATTTTTTACATATAATTGTCAATGCATTCCAAAAATATAGATTAAATGTATTTTCAAAGACATATATTTGAAAATGTATATGTATATTTTTAATATATAAAAAATGCATTTCAACATACAGTATATATACATATTGAAATATATTGAATACGGACAAAATTGTAGTATTTCAAATATATGTCAATATATTTGAGAATAATTTTTTTTTAAATATATTTAAAATATATTTTTCTTCCATGTGAGTATATCCCCTGATACTAGATGTAATGGCAGAATTAAAGAGTGGTGCAAGCATAATACTTGCACCAATCTTCTGAACATAAAAAACAATCAAAGCAGAGGCTGCTCTTAATTAACAAAAGGGGTGAAAGCCCCTTTGTTAATTAGGAGCGGTCAGTCCTCTGTTCTGCTGTTGCTGTGAGAGATACAGTACAGATAACAGGATAGCTGGAGCTGCATGTTCCAATCTCTCTGCCATCACTGCCTCAGCTCAGTGCGGGAGGGAGGAGAATGGTTGTTAACCCATCAGGCTCTGCACATTTGAACAAGGCCTTAATTTTAAAAATTTTTTAATGTATTCACTTTTTTTTAGAAGTCTATTTTTTTCTTTTTTAAACTGCCCTGTTGGGGGGCCTTTGGTAAAATATCAAGTGTCTGAACAGATGGACCAAATGGACAAAACCCTCTAGATATAAAACCATAATGAATGCAAGTGATATATCCACTTATCTATATGTGACCTCCTTGTCTCCATTACAAGAAAACAGGTCAGCCTGACTTCAAACTGTTTGGGTGTTTCACATGCTGTCTGGAGAAGCATGTTATAGTCAGTGGGACTGTGTGAAAGCACACATTGACCTTTCCTTAGTATATACTTAGGGATTCAACAACCTCTGGTGAGTTTGGTCCCTGCAGAGGACACAGGTGATTGCATAAGGTTGGAAGAGTGGAGCATGAATCACTTTAATTTGAAGAAGATCTATGAGATACATGGTTGCACTTTAATGTGGCACTTTTATTGCACTGGCACTTTTTTTGATCAAAAAGGACACTTTAAAGGACATTTAAATTTTGATTGCTTGCACCATGATGAATTTATTGCTGTCAAGATTAGCACTATGATTGTAATTTACTTTGGAGGTTTATAGGGCGAGCGTAGCGTTTAATATTATTAATATCTAATGAATGGGGAGCGCTCTGAGGCTTCCTGCTCAGTCACAAACTAGAGCATAGTAAACACAGATTTCATGGGAGTATTCTGTTTTTGCTATACAGATCACTAAGCTTCAGTGATGAATGGACACAAGAGCAATTGATACCGATCACTCACTGTGTTCATTTAGGAAAGAAACGTGTGGTAAATATAACATTGGCAGGTGCCCAGGTCCCCCTTTTAAACTGATGGGGCCCGGTCCCAGTACAGAAGGGCCAGCTGCACTGCCTTATCAGCTGTCCTGCTGACAGATCACATCCTGTATGTCAGATCAGACTTGGCAGAGATCTGTGGCAGTTTTTATAAGGAAAACTGCGACATCCCCTCTGTTAATTACATGTAGACCCTCTGCTGATTTCTATTTTACTTTTTTAAATAGAAACTGGCATGGGTGGCGCAGATGAAGCTAAAACAGGTCTATTTGCATAAGTAATGTGCCAGGAGTCTCTCCCAACAGTTTCCTGCATCATTATAATGGCACAGGAAGCTTAGGTCATTCCCTGGAATGTGCTGTACTGTGTCTCCTGAAACTCCTCCTCTTTAGCATCTCTGCAATATACTGTATCTGTAGTGCAGAAAGCAGGCACTGTGAAATGTGTGACACAGCAGTGCATATTTACGGGGCATAGCAAATATGTATAACAGCATTAAATGACACAAATTCTCTGGGATTCTTCTAAAGTAAATTTACAGATTTCAAGATTGTTCTAATAGGAGTAGGCTAGAACAAATAGAAATACAATTTGGACACAAATATATAATTTTGACCACAGATGCACTTTAAGATAGCTTAAATGAAGAGGCAGAAGCTAGTCTCACCCACAAATAAGATTTAGACATTCTGCTGTCTGTTGGTATCTGAACCAATCACTTAATCTGATATAATCATTATAAGGTTCATTTTAGGAATAAATTTCAATATTTTTTAATCTACAGCTTTTATTAAAATACCTGGTAATCCTGCCATGAAACAGGGGACAATACCTGTTGCAAATTCCTCTGGTGAATTTTACAAGTTGCCACACCAACACTCATTGTGCAGGCATGTTCCACCATCATCATCATCAAGAAGCCTGTCCTGAGCAATGACATGTAACTGAAAGGATCTAGAGAACTTCCATTTTGTATTATGTACGCCATTTTAAGTATTAAGTTAGCTTTTTGCAGAAATATTAAAAGTTTAATGAAACTGTTTTTGGTTGTTCAAGGATGTATCAACAGAAGCTAACATGACCCTGACAATGTCTTTGTCTGGCTGTTTTCCAGAAAGTTAGCCAAAATAATTTGTACCAAGAAATGTATATGTTATGTTTCATGTAGTTAGCTCATGATGGAAATTTACAAGTTACAGTTTTGAAACTCGCTCCCCCCTCCCTTATTTTATCTGTAGTCTATATAATCTTATTAATGTCTAATAAACTTTGAACATCTCTGAACATAAGCTGTCGTGATTTCCGTGTTCAAGGGGTGTTCCCAGAATTCTGCTGATAAACCAGGAATCTCTCCACAGACCGGGGGTCTCTGAGGGGAAAAGAAAATCATTCCTTTCAGCTGGGGGCTCGGCCCGGAATGACCACCCACCTCACTTGGTAAGTAAACCTTTTGTCTTTTTATGACTAAAAGCTCTTTCTTGCCCTGTGTTGAGGGAAGGTCTTGAATCATTCTGTATTGTCTATATAGACCCGTGATAACCTGTAGCTGCTTTTGGTAAAGCAGACTTAACTCTTTGGTAAGAGTTACAAAATAGTGCACTATAATATAAAAAAAAGGTGTTTTGGTAAACACAGTTCTCTGGTAGAACACACTGTTTTTGGTAAAACAGTGAAGAGATAACTTTTGGGAAGTTATCAAGAGGTTAATAAGTCTGTGGAGCAGATTCTGGTTTATCTGTCTTTTGCTTTTTCTTTCTGTTGCGTAGAAGTATAAGATAATTTGTTGTGTGGAACAAAATAAGATTTTAACCTAAAATTGTTTTATCCACTGTCTAAATATGGGTCAAGGAGGTAGTTACCCACCAGGTCCCCCAGAAAAGGGAGAAAATTGTAAGGATTATGTTGCTAGAGTTTGTGGATCGGACTATTATTTAATAAATCCCTGGGTGGATTGTATGGCAGGCTGGACAGAAGCTATGGGGAGTACAGACCCATTCCCAAGAAAGGGGGAGAAAACTGGTTAAAATGGTCACCGTATTGGGTTGATAATAGCAAGGGAAAGTTCAATTTGATTTTCTCTTTAAAACAAAAGAGGAAGTTGAAATTGGATACATTAAAAATATGCCAGGAAAAGCATCAATCTGAAAAGACATGCAGACCCAAGATTGGACTGAAAACAGTTCAGACACCAACCCCACCCCCTCCGTATAATATATATCCTTCATTAAGTGGTTTTAAAAATGCTGCTGATGATGATTTTTTGATTAGTTTGGGGATGATTACTCCCCAGCCTAATGCCCCTCCAGCCCCTGCTCCTGTCTCTGCAGCTCCAGCTCCTGCCCCTGCCCCTCCAGTCCCTGCCCCTGCCCCTGTCCCTGCGCCACTTCCCGTCCCGGATCTACAACCAATACAGCCAGGCCCCTCCACTAGACCCAAACAGATCATTAGTATAAAATCACCAGAGGATGGTAGCCAAGTTCAAGGCATCCTTACGGAGAATAATGACAACGAAGGAGAGTTGGAATACGAAGAACAGGGACAGGTAAATATAATAAAATTACAGAAAAAGGATGGTCAATGGAGAAGAAGTGACACCAGTCATAGAAAGGGCAGAGAGGTGGAGGAATTTAGAATGCAGCTTAGATCCATGGATAAGAAACAAGAGGGAAAAAGAGAAGATGAGGGGGCCGTAGGAGGAAAGGAGTTGGCTATATTGACACTACCTTTTCTCACAGCAGGAGAACTAATTCTAAAAAAACCCATAGAATTAGAAGATATTAATAAGATTGTTAAACATTGTCCCAAGCCTACAGTATCTCCTGGAGGTACACTTGCTTATTTAAAAAAGGCATGTTTAGGAAGAAATTACACGCAGGAAGATATGAGATTGATCATTGATGGTATTCTGGGAAATAATCCAGCTTGGGATTGGATAAATGTAAAAAGCATTAGTCACATAGAACCAAGTAATACACAGGCTACTGCCTATAAACTGAACACCACAGAAGGGAGAGAAACTATGTGGGAGGAGCTTGACACAGAATTAAAAAGGGTTTTCAAGAATAAGGCTTCCCTCCCTATTGCTACAGCATGTAAACAGAAGGCAGGAGAAACTGTTTCTCCTTACAACACACCTATCAATTCTGTTAAGAAGCCGGATGGCTCTTACAGGTTTGTACAAGATTTGAGGGCCATAAATAATTTGGTGGTTCCATTAGCCCCAATAGTGCCTTACGTGCCATCACTCCTCACCTCCATTCCGTCCGATGCTGAATACTTTACAGTGATTGATTTAACAAATGCATTTTTTTCGGTTCCTGTGGACCACCAGACAAGGGCGCTATTTGTATTTATATTATGAAAATTGCCAGATGAGCTGGTGTAGAATGCCTAGGGCTATGTAGATTCGTTTGCAGTCTACTCACTTGCCCTCCAGACCACACTGAGGTCCTGGACTCCTCCCAATGGTTCGGTCCTCATTATATATGTGGATGACCTATTGATTTGTAGTTCAAGTCAGGAGGCCAGTCAGGAGGATAGTTGGTCTCTGTTAGAATGGTTGTCAGGGAATGGTCACAAAGCATCTAAAAAGAAATTGCAATGGTGCCAAAAACAGGTTGAATACCTTGGTTTTATTCTAAGTCATGGTGAGAGGAATGTCAGTCACAAAAGAGCTGCGGCTCTCGTGGGTCTGCCCCGCCCACAAACAAAAAAGGACATGCTAACTTTTCTTGGTATGATTGGTTACTGCCGCCAATGGATACCTGATTGTTCATTCTATGATCACACTCTGAGGTCTGCCACACTTTCAGAATCACCTGACATTCTCACATGGTCAAATGAAATGGTTGATGCCTTTGTGTACTTGAAGAATGCTATGGTAACGGCCCCTGGTCTTGGACTACCTGATTATAAGAAAATGTTTCATCTGTATGCTAGGGAAAATTGTACAACCATGGCGGGGGTCCTGGCTCAGGAACATGGAGGCAAGCTCCGCCCTGTAGCTTTTTTTTCCAAAGTAGTGCCAACTCAGGTTCAGGGCATGCCTGCTTGTCTGAGAGCTGTTGCATCGTGCGCAATTCTGGTGGAGATGGCTATTTCTTTCACATTGGGACATGAAACTACCCTACACACCAAGTGTCCTTACTACTGAAAAACATACACACTCAACACATGTCAGCACAAAGGTTGAGCGGATATGAAGTGATTCTTCTATCTGATCCCAACTTGATTATTAAATATTCTTCAGCAAATTCAGGTCCTACTCCAATTTTGAATGCCCTACTGGGGCTAAAGGGGGAACAGGATGAAGTGGCACCAGAACACAATTGTATAACCCACATACAGCAAGACACTTCCCCTAGGTCCGACATGTCAGCTGTGGCTCTTGATGGGGCCCCAGATGTGTTTGTTGATGGTTCATGTTCTAGGCCAAATGATAGTACTTACCATGCAGGATACGGCATTGTGCAACTTCCTGACAAAATACTCGAGGCAAAGCCAATTCCATATCAGTCAGCCCAAGCAGCTTAACTGATTGCCCTTACAAGAGCATGTCAATTATTTGCAGGACAGGATGTCAACATTTACACAGACTCCAAGTACGCCCATGGTGCTGTACATGATTTTGGGGTCATTTGGGAGAGAAGAGGATTCATTGCTGCTGATGGCAAAACCATATCTCACTCTTCTTTGATATCTGATCTACTCAAAGCCATACAGTTACCAAAAACATTAGCCATTCTACATTGCAGGGCACATACAAATCGCAGAGATCATATTGCCAAAGGAAATGCATTAGCAGATAAGGTAGCAAAGGAAGCCGCATTACAACAGGTGGCCAGTGAGCAGATGCCTTTGCTCACTTCAGGCATCACAACTACCCCACTAGTTGAGGAAGGCCACTGGAGGAACCTATACCCACTGGAAGAAGATGTTACCTGCAATTCTAGCAGAGGTAAGAATGACACCTAATAAGACTACAGGGTTATCTCCTTTTGAAATATTAATGGGAAGACCGTTCCCCACTCCTTGGGCTAGACAGCCACTTATGTTAGAAAGAGGGGACCTTGACCTGGTACAGCAAGAATATGTGAGAAAATTGATTCAAACTTTAGATAAGGTTGAAAGAAATGTTGCTCGCACTTTTTCTTTATCTTTTCAGGAACCAACACACCTTTTCCAAGTGGGAGATGTCGTAGTGGTCCGCCAACTCGCTAAAGACAAGAAGCAAGGCTACCCCTTTGGACCACCTACTACGGTGATAGCGGTTACCAGAACGGCTGTTCTGGTGGAGAATTCCCAGTCCTGGATCCATGCTAGTCGAGTGAAGAAGGTGAACCAAACACCTGAGAAACATGAGATGGAAAAAGGAGGTGAAGTATGAGAGAAAAATCCTTGAAGAGTGGGTGAAGTAAGTGAAAAAGGCCCTGAAGATGAAATTTTTTACTGCCCCTCATGGTGCTTTGAAACTCTGGGTCCTATTGGGCACCCAGATAACCAAAAGTGAAAGAAAGTCAAAAAGAAGTTTTGAAGAGAACAATCCTTTTTCAGGAAAAATGTTGATGATGCAGTTTAAATATGCTTATGCTCAAAAGTCAGGTTATGATAAATGTTGGATATGTAGTAAGTTACATCCTAGCACATATGAAATTCCTCTTCTGGCCGCTCCAGTCAAAATATTTTTGTTAATAAAAGGGAATGTAAGTATTGGTTTGACCAATATTACTTCTAATGCCACCATATCTTTTCCAACTCTGGGAGTCACTCAACTCCCCGATTGGTGTTTTAGACTGGGGAATACTTCTCACAAGGGAAAGGGAATGTGCTCTCAGTCCATATTAAACATATCTGATCCTGGAAGGAGGGATGGAACTTCTTCTGTGAAACTCTGGCAAGTAAATGGTAAAACCCTGAATGAAAGTTTAGAAGGGATACAAGATAATGTGGGGAAAACTATGTTTGGAAAACTTCTTTTTTATTTCACACTTGTTGTCACCCCTGAATTTCATTCTGCAATACAAAAATTGCCGATCTCCTTGGGAAACAATACCTATATCTGTTGTGGTAAGATCTGTTACCCTTGGATACCGAGTAATGTCCAGGGCTGGTGCTATGTAGCCCAATTAGTGCCAATTATGGCAGCTATAGACCAAAAGGAACACCAGGTAAAAGCCAGTACATACCCAAAATACCAACTAACTCTGAGACAGAGAAGGGAAACCAAACAAGAAAAGGTAGATCTATTCTCTACAGGGGATAAGGTTTGGTCATGGTTCCCTACTTACACTGGATGGGGAATAACACTCATGAACAAAGGACATAGGGTTGCTAAATACTGAGACCAGAGCTATTAGAAAACAGCTGGAGATGCAAGAATTAGCTATTGAAAGTATGAGTGCTGCTGTGACAGGTTTGTGTGAGATGACAGAGGATTATGAATGTTGTACTTGGATATATAATACCACAATGACTGTTCCAGATTATTATGAAATAATAAAGCAACACAGGGAACAGGTAGATGGTTTGATGGAAGAAGCTAGAGCTATAGGAAAAGATGGATGGACTCCTTTTGATTGGTTAGGATCAGGATTTGGTTCCATCTTTTCATGGATGAAAGGTATCGCTGTAAGCATAGTCATGATATTGTTTTTTGTTTTATCTTTATATCTATGTTTTAAATGCTCATTATATTGCATTGCTAGAGCTACAAAGCTGCAAAATACAAATGAAGGTTATCTGGCTATGTAAAGAATTGAGATCATGTTCATGATCTCAGAGGGGATTGAAAGGATCTAGATAACTTCCATTTTGTATTATGTACGCCATTTTAAGTATTAAGTTAGCTTTTTGCAGAAATATTAAAAGTTTAATGAAACTGTTTTTGGTTGTTCAAGGATGTATCAACAGAAGCTAACATGACCCTGACAATGTCTTTGTCTGGCTGTTTTCCAGAAAGTTAGCCAAAATAATTTGTACCAAGAAATGTATATGTTATGTTTCATGTAGTTAGCTCATGATGGAAATTTACAAGTTACAGTTTTGAAACTCGCTCCCCCCTCCCTTATTTTATCTGTAGTCTATATAATCTTATTAATGTCTAATAAACTTTGAACATCTCTGAACATAAGCTGTCGTGATTTCCGTGTTCAAGGGGTGTTCCCAGAATTCTGCTGATAAACCAGGAATCTCTCCACAGACCGGGGGTCTCTGAGGGGAAAAGAAAATCATTCCTTTCAGCAACCAACACTGGAGTGCATGTAGACAAGAAGTGGCTGCAAAGAGGCTGCAGGACACAAGCAGCACTGAGATTCAACAAGGAGAACATAGGCATTGAATTAGTAAACAAAACGACAAATGATTATCATACATAATTAATAGACCGTTCTGATTTAACCATTTGCCGCCCCCTAACAGTAGATTTACTGCTAGCAAGCGGCAGCTACAGGCTCAGCGATGTACCCGTACAAAGGGGTACCAACTGTCAGTAAATTTACAGACAGTTGGTAAAAATCAGTGATTTTTACAATTGTCTGTAAATATCAGTGACTGATAATTTGTAATGCTGTGTTGACTTTTGTTAGTGTAAACCATTACTTGTCCTGGGTATTCAGTGTTTCCATATTGTGTTTATACTGTTTACATATTGATGGTTTTAGTTTTATAGTAGTTTTTTAGGCGGTCAGTAAAAAATGTGCTCCCTCAGTAAATTTCCCATGTTATGTCAGTAAAAAATGCCGTGGGAGGTTGGCAATATTGCCTGCTAGTTGCAACATGTTTCCATTTTCAAATGGGTTTGTGTGCGTCCCCTGCTGACCTGTGCTGTGATTGGACACAGCACAAGTTTGTCAGCAGGTTACAGCCAATAATTTTGGCTGTATACCTGCTGTCCGGATGTGGCCAATTATAGCACAGTGTTCTGTGTTTACAAACACACAGAACACAGATCTGGCTGTTTCTTCTCCCTGAAATCAACGCTGAGAGAAAAATCAGCCAGATCTGTGAGTAAAAGCAGTACACATTACACTTGTTAGGCACACAGTTACCTGTTAGATGCAGTAGCAGATTTAGATTGACTTAACGCGGATCTACACTGTATCTGAACACCACAAAACAAAAACACTATTTAATTAATTTCTAGTATTAAAAGAAAACTCACCCATCCATCTATGTCTCTATGCTTTAATTTGCTGAGAAATCAATTTTGAAAAACATTCCCTAGCATTTCCGGCCATAACCATCTTGAGTAAGGGTAGATGATTCATGTAGCATTTACTTCTTGAAATCCATCTACCCTTAGTTCAGGCACACAGGCAGGAGGGTGTGCTTAGCTGAGAAAATCCCTCCTCCCCTCCTGAAAAGTCCTGGGATGTATGACATCATATGCGTAGGCATGGAAACCATGAAGTAACTGAAAAATGGATTAAAAAAAAAAAGTTTAAAACAAGTAAATATAACATACACACCTATTTTCTTTTACTAATACTAGCAGCATAAGGATTAAAAATAGTCAATGTTAATGGAGAGAGTAAAGTTTCACTTTAACTTGCAAATTAAAGCTGAACTCCAGTTACAACAGGATTTTCCTTTAATGATAAAGGTCTTAAGAAAATGAATAAAAACGCACCCCCACTTCCACCGCTGTCATCCATCACAGGCTCTGCTGTTCCACCTGTGAGCCTGGGACTGGCATGTCTGGTGTCATTGGGGAGAGGGGAGAAAGAACAGCCAACTTCTGGGGAAGATGCTAATGGACCGCAATCTGTGCTGAGGGATAGTTTGGGGAGGGAGCAAGATGGTGGCTACATTCCTGAATACAGTGGGACCATAGAGAGCAAATGAAGCCACGCTCCAAGAAGTTAGATGACAGCAACATAAATAAAGGAATTAGGAGAACTGGGGGACGCTAAAAGCAATAGAAGATACTTTTTTAAGTTAAAAATACACTTGAATAGAGTTTTCTACATTTAAACCAGAGTTTAGTGTCACTTTAGGGCAATATAAAGTCTTCTAATGAAGAATTGCAAGAATAGAAATTCATTAATTCATGTTTTGTCTGTTTTCCTTGCAATGGGAGAGAAATGAATATACAGTCTGTTATCTTAGACCCTGAGAAACTGTACCAGCCACCTTCCATCCACCACGCTAACTGACAATACAGCTCACAAATAACAGACCAGGAAAGGCTAGCATTGACAGACCTACTCAGCTGTGAAGGAACAGGCAGAGACATGGCCACACACATAAGCAAATTATAATTCCCAGCGGAGGGAGGCAGTTGGAGCCTCATCATAAAAATATTTTTTTTTTTTTTTTTTTACAGAAGAGGCAGCATCTTATCTTAATGGATAGTATACATAACTTGAAGCACTGACGAAGTGGATCCAAAACCCATTAGCAACAAATCTGAGTTATGTTTTCTATGAGTATCTATATCCTCCAGGTACTCTAGTTTAATTTGGGTAATGATTTGTTTAAATAACCATAGATGGTCCTTGACTAAGCTGTACTAATTCGTCATGAGAGAAGTATGAGGGGTGCCACTGTTGGCCTTCTGCAAATGCTAGATGCCTGTCCATGTCTAACATCAGTACATTTTAGTCACAGACCTGGAACATGCATGCTGCATATTTGCAAGGAAAGTTTGTTCCAGATCAGCAGCCCAAACAGTAGTAAAACCAAGGCATCAGGATAACAGCAAGGGAACCAGCATTCTGGGGAGTCAGCAATGGCAGCCTCCATTATTCTCTCCGGACAGATTCTCTTTGCAGTAGAAGAAAGCGAGGGTCAAAACCGGACTATGGTATCTGAAACGGAAACCTGGCAGACCAAAGTTAAAGCTGAACTCCAGGAATTCTGCTACTTAGTAAAAAGTGCAGGCATACTATGAATTAAGTCCAACAAGGTGCATGCCACCTTATTTACATCTAACAGGTTTATAGATCTCCTGAAAGACCGCTATCGCTATAGTTCTGGGAGCTCTGTTGCTGGACCTTTCTGTCTCCGCTCCTTCAGCAGAGTCAATACAACTGCTTTGTCCACCCCTCCTCTCCTTCTGCCTAATCACAGAAGCTTTTATATGAGGTGAAATCATTCACAAAATACAAAGGCTTCTGTGAATGGACAGTAGAGGGGAGGGGCAGATATAGCTGCTGTGTGTGCTTCTCTCCTCTCAGAGCCCAGAGTCTCTTCCAAGGGCACCATAATCCTGTCAGATGTAAATAATAGAGATAAGTGCAGGAAGTGGCATGCATAATACTCATAGTAAGCCTACACACTTCCTGGAATTTATGGAATTCAGCTTTAAGCATAGGCTTATGGGGTGTACAGCATGTATAGTCAAAATGTTTTTGTTTTGGAAAGGGAAGGGTTAAAGGTTCTGACCATTTATATTTTTTCACCCTGTGTACCATGGGGCAAATCTACCTTCATTTCTTGTCCTAGAGATGAAACAGGAAGTGAAATAACCCAAATTGGGGGGTGGGATCCCACTACACAGTCTCTCCCTGGAACAGGTGTCCCCATTAGCTTTCCCCTTACCTCTTGTTCTGAGGACAACTCTAAAATGAAATAGAGAGGCACAGACAATAACTAAAAACTGACCCTATATAAAAAAAAAAGTTTTGCCTAGAGATAAATTTAACATATTGCATTTTTTGAACTGTAATTATAGCAGTAAGTCTGTATATCCACTTTAAAGAGATGCTGCCACCTTAACCATTCAAGGGACAATGACAATGTCTGCAGAAAGCCCACTACCAGAGCAAGTCTACACTGCCTTGCTATCCCCTTCCCTCTCATAATGTTGAAGCCCTCGATAAAAACATAACAGTATGTGGGAGCACATGAACTCCCTTAGGTGGCAGTGCTCAGGCACGTGTATCCAATCACCAGGCCCAAACAAATGGGGGATACACGTTGTGACCTCCTTGTCTATGGCAGAGATGCTGCAGCTGGAAGCAGCAAAGGAGTGTAGCTAGGTAAACATTCATGCCTTGGGAGGGAGCTAGGTGTTGATACAGTCACTGTGCCCTGAATAGGCAAAGTAAAGAATTTCTTTAAAAATAAGAAATATATTCTTACAGAGAAGGCTATATACTGGACATCATACATCCTTTGTAATAATAAAAAGTATAGAGAAAAGGTTGTGTGCTCAGTTTAAAAGTAAACTCTGATCAGTTCCTCTTTAACAGCTTCCCGACTGCCGTATAGCAGAACTACTGCTACAGGGCAGCAGGGCTGCGCAAAATCACATATATATACACGTGTATTTGTATTTCCGGGCAGGGGGCCATTGGCGCCTTCAGCTTTTAAATTCTGGGTCCCAGCCGGAGATCGCTGAGGAACACTGACGGGGGAGAGGTCTGTATGTAAACAATACAGATCTCTCCCCTGTCAGCTCCAGCACTGTGTAAGCAGCGTGCTTACACAGTAAAACACAGTACACAGTAAACTTTTTGATCACCCCACATGTTAACCCCTTCCTGCCCAGTGTCATTAGTACAGTGTCAGTGCTTTTTATTAGCACTGATCACTGCATTGGTGTCACTGGAGATGTCAGTTCAACCCCAATGTGAGAATGCCCACCGCCATCCCACGGTCCCACTATAAGTCGCTGATTGCCGCCATTACTGGTATAAAAGAAAAAAATCCCAGTATGTATACCGCCATTTGTAGACACTATTACTTTCTCATAAATCAAGTAATTTACACGTATTCTTTTTTTTTTTTTTATTAGCAAAGAAATTCAGCAGAATACATTTTGGCTTGAACTTATGATGAAATTTGATTTTTTAAAGGTCTTTTTTTGGACGTGTTTTATAGCAAAAAGTCAAAAATATTGTTTTGTTTTTTTTTTAAACGGTCAGTCTTTTTTTGTTTATAAAAAAACAAAACGCAGAGGCAATCAAATACCACCGAAAAAAAGCTCCATTTGTGGGAAACAAGGACAAATTTGGGTGCAGCTGTGATGGAATTAAGTAAAATGACCATTTTTGTAATATATATATATATATATATATATATATATATATATATTGTATGTATATCCTTTTTCTACTGCCCCTTATAGTATTTCTTGCTCAAAATGGCCGCCAGATACACCCCCCTCCCATCGAGGGAGGAATGTATAATCAAGATGGAGCCCCCTGCTCGTGCTGCACCCAGAACGATGACGCACGAGCCCTGAAGGAAGTTTATCTTATATGGACATGACCAATCAGAAGCTTATGAGTAGTCTAGTGACACTGCACTCACATGACCTTTGCACACAGCACTGGCAGCCTGTCTATATAAACTTGTGCCTTATCTCAATAAAGACGGAAGTATAATTTCTCTGAACACGGCTTCAGTGTGATTCTTCTCATGCATGCACTAATTACCATACATCGAATCAAGACAGGGGCAGATACTCATTAGACAATTGGTCTACTCCAAAACACAGTGTTGCATGACAGCGCAATTGTCAGTTAAAGTAACACAGTGCTGTATTGCAAAAAATGGCCTGGTCAGCAAGGGGGGTAAATCCTCTGGAGGGCAAGTGGTTAAACCGTAAAGTGGTATTAAACCCAAAGCCAAAAATTTAATATATTGCAGCTTACCAATCATTGGATGTGGTGGTTGCATTAGTTTTCTTTTAGGATTTTCCCTTTGTTTTTACCAGGTGATCTGGCCAGTAACACACCTCCTGTATTAGAGCGCCACACTCTAGATGAAGGAGCACAGGGGAACCTTTTGACCGCACCATTGTCAGTCTGGGTAGAGAGAAGTATGAGATGTACTAGCAGATTTAGATACACTAACAAATTGAAGTGGAACCCTAGATCAAACTTAAAAAGCAGTTACAAGAATTTTTTTTTTTTTTTTTTTGAGTTAAAGGTTTTACATAATTAAATAAAAATGGCCATGGATGGATCACTGTTACTCTTCAAATAGTAAGCCTTTATAGGTAGGATCATTTTCCTCCAGGGGATCACTCCACCATGCCCACCAAGCCAGCGGTTCCGTGTGTGCAAGTGAGTACTCAAAAATAAAAGGATCAAATGCTCCACATAGTGTAAAAGCTGTAGCCACTTTTAATAAGTGTAGCACCCTCTGGTGTGCTACCAGTATTAGTGTAGGTAAATGTATTGTGTATGACTCATGGTATCTTTGTGAGTCTGTAATTAGGTTGGGTTACTGCAGGTCAGAGTGGATGACTTAACAGGTTGGGACTCTTTCGCTTCCATCTGGTTCTGGAAGACCATGGAAGCTTCCAGAAACCAGCGGGTGGAAGGGGTGGAGACCTAAATCTGCATGTTAATGGGAGTCTAACTAATCCCAAGTTTGGAGGCCCTGGTAGAGTGGTGAAGCCAACCCATAAATGTGGGAGAGGGGAGTCAGTGGAGTGCTGAGGAGACTGTGAAAGGCCTGGGAGGAGTCCCCTGGGTCTAGGAGGGGCTGGCCTCCAGGCTGGACTCGTGCCGGCTCAGGGTTATCCATTCAGAATCAGGGTATGAACAGGGTCAATGCCTGGGAGCAAGGAGGACAGAGTGAGTACATAAGCACACCCAGGAATTTACAAGGGAAGAGACTGCAACAAGTAGCACGCTTGCAAAGGACAGTGCTGTGCTTAATCCTTTATCCTTGTCCTGGAAGATCTTCAGAGCAGCAAGGAAGGCTGGTAGTGTCTGCAGGCTGTAGAGCTGGAAGCAGTTCTACAGGGGAGAGGAGATGCTTCTGAATGTAGTTTGCAACAATCTAAGCTAACTTTTAGATGGGTTGAGAGTCCCTAGTACGTAAGGGGCTGTTGCTACTGATCCATTAAGACTGACCGCATTCAAGGAGAACAGTCCAGGATCTTTCTGTAAATAGGAAGGAAGTTGTCCCCGTACATTGATCCAGTCAAGTTGGGCATTCCATAACCCCTATTACCCTATCCAAGTTATTTCCCCTAATAAAATTTAAAAAAATAAGCGCATGGACTGTTCACTGACTGTGGATGCAAGTGTGGAAAATGTGCGATGCCTGGCTGTGTGAAGCTTAGGGGCACTCAAACACAGTGGCCCTCAAGAGGGTAGAGCTACACAAGAACAAATAATATTGCACTTACAAGAATAAAAGAGTAACCAACGCTGTAAAAACCAGCAGACTCCACATGGAGTGTGGAAAATCCAGTTTATGCAATATCACAAAGAGGCTCTGACAGACATGTTTCATCATAGATGATGATACAAAAGATTTCCATAAAATGCTCAGATAGGCAATGCAGACGTGCTAGGACAGCTCTCAGCAGTTGCGGCCTGCCCCTCTTGTCTGTCATTGCCTCCTGTCAGCAGTGCGAGTGAAAGCTGTAGAAGCCGCTGGACTTCTATCTCATAGCGGGTCCCTGCCCGTGCCCCGCACTTTCTACCGGTCCATCCAGACTGCTGAAAGCTGTCCTAAAACGTCCACACAGGCATCTTTTATATTGTCCTCTATGACAAGACGCATCAGACAGAGTTTGTTTATTCCAACAGTCATGGGAGTCTAGTAAGCAGATTTTAAGTCTCAAAATTTGGTGGTGAAACACTAAGAAGAGGTGAAGTTGATTGAAAATTATCATGGGAGTGTCACAAGTTAATCTATTTGAACATTATTCATTGTTTTTGTTCATTTTGTATTGTTTATGTAATTTTTATATGTCATACTAAATTAGCGCAGCCAGGGCCAGTGCTTCCACTAGGCAAACTAGGTAGCCACCTAGGGCACACTGCTACCTAGGGGCACCTGGGCACAGCACAGGCCAGCACTCTCTGTGTGAGACACCACCACATCAAGAATTATCCTTCTGCTGAGGGGAGGGGTGGCAGAGGAGAGGAGAGGAGAAAAGGACAGAGGAAGATGCTAGTTGTCTTGGGCTAGTGTAGCAGCTGAGCTGCAGCTCCTTCCAGTGTTCCTCTCAGACTCAGTCCCTTACTGCAAGCCGGCTGGCAGCTGCTCAACACTGTGGAGTTCCAACCCTTCTCTTTCCATTCATTGGAGGAGGTGGAGCTGCACTTGCAGAGGAAGGTAATGTCTGACTCTGATGTCTAGTGTCTGCTTGAGTGTGACCCAGCTGGCCATCCATCACATGTGCAATGTGTCTGAGTGATGACATCATCCTGATCCCACAACCTGCTCTTCTAGTGACTGCTGATCTGTGGCAGTGTGTTGTGTTGGATCTGTCACTGTGTGGGATCGCTCATTTCAGGTGTTCTCTGTGTGTGTGTGGGCTGGGCTGCCTCCTGTCACAGCATTTTATCCCCCTCCATTGCCTGGGGAATTCCAGCTTGGGATTTGTCAGAGTGTGGATCCATCATCCTCCACTCACTGCAACTTTCATCCTGCCACAGTCCATCCGAGACACATTTTGTCTTTATTATTGGTGCTGGTGGCATCTTATGGAACTTATTTTTGCAAATTAAAATAAATTTAGCAGTTTCATGTTTTGTTGATTGAATATCTTCTACTGTTTTTAAAGATTTTTTTTTTGGGGGGGGGGGCGCACGTAGTTGGTCTTGCCTAGGGCCCAAAATATTCTAGAATGGGCCCTCCTGATTGCAGCATATGGTATATTATATTACATATGCAGGAGTGCTTGTTCTTTTGAAAAACAACAGATTAATTGATCAGATCAGCAGGTAAAAATAAAGGAAAGGCAGCATAAAAAATAGATCTAATGCAAAAGGAAAGACAAGAGCGGAAAACCCCATAGTGTAGTATATTAAGCAGAAAACATTTGTCAAATGGATAAAATTGCACTCACAAAGATGGCATGTGCTAGGCATAACAGTCTGGGTTGCCTGGAAGCCAGGAGTGATGGTGTCAACCAGGTGCATTTTTATCCATTTAATAAATGCTTCCTGCTTAATATACTACATACTGTGGGGTTTTGCTCTCGTCTTGCCTTTTGTTTTTCAGTGATTCAAGAGAGCATCTACTCTGGTCCAAGAGCAGCACCCTCATAGTTAGATCATTGCAGATTAGTTTTTTGGGCTACCCATGCTACCCATGTTAATTTTCTTTCATGCTATCGCTAGACCCTCACTTAATCTATTTACTTCTGGGTCGTATGTAACATATGGGAGTTATTGATTTCTTTTATCATTATTAATATTATTATTATTGAAATTTTTTAAATCTATTTTGTTTGTTGGTTTATTCAATTGCAGCAAGCTTTTGCAGCATTAGGAACAGGGTAAATTGGTGTTAAGCGCTGGGAGTTTTTTGGGAGTCCTCCATAGCTCAATTCATTTAAGAAATCTAATGCAGCCATCACATCTAAGAAATGGTAAGCTGCATTATAATAAATGTTTGATTTTGGGTTTAATACTACTTTAATCCTGTTATCAAATGGTTAGCTGTGTCCTACATGTTCTAAGAATAATTGTACACAGGGACTCTGCTCCTGCAGATTACACGCTTTCACAATGTCACCAGACATGTCCTGGACAAAAAAGATTTTTCATTGGAACAGCACATTTCAAAAAGGAGTGGTGATGTAGAGAAATGTGCCGGCACAGAACAATACAATGTCAATGATAAAAGCTTTTAGCGGTGGCAGGTATTCAGTCAGCGGAGGCCTGGGACATCACCACACCCCTCCTACTAACCACAGTCTATTCACACGGCTCTGCCACCCTTTCATAAATCAATAGTGATAGATGGCTAATGGAAGAATGCTGAGGATTAATGTATGTAAATGGAAAGCAAATCTCAATTTAACACCAGTGCTTTGCTTAATAAAAAGCTAGTGACAACACAAACCAGAGCTGGATGGGATTGCTCATGTGAAGATCACCCCTGCCATCTCCACTGTCACTGCCTGTTTGTGGGACGGCTGCCATTAATCCGTTCTGATGTCAAAGAGCCAAATGAATTTTGCTTGTCTGTATGAAGAAAGGCCTTTGTCCACATGAGGCTGAATCTGGATGTAAAACAGAATAGGAATATAATGAAATATTGAGGCATGAGCCTTTATATCTGGCATACAAATGTTTTCTGATATACCTTATACCGAAAACACTAAATGCAGAACAGGAAAATGGCTGCAAATATCAAAAGAAACCTTGCCCGAGAGCAACACAGATGTTACAATTGCTCATTCTGCAAATGCAAGGGGCATGAAGGTCATGTCATCATGCTCAAAGATTTTGCGTCATTAAAGAGAATCACATTAACTAATCAGGGCAAGGTTACAGGGGTTCTTATTAGCCCACCCTGACACACTTAATATGCTACTTTGCCATATTACCCACCACTCCATTGCTCTGTTGAAGCCATTGCAAATACCTGGTTCTTCTGGGAGCATGTGACCACTTCCCAGGATTCAGTTTTCAGACCCAAGTAATGGTCTGTCCTGAACACTTTCACTTGATGAGAACGAAGACACTATCAACACTGTTCAAGCTCCAACAGCATCTAACATGAAGCTTAGATAGGGTCCAATTCCTGGAGGAAGAGAACAGTTTGGGAGTGCAGCGAAGGGAAGATTGAGGGAGGGTTAGTAGGACACACTGTCATTTTATCCATTTAGGGCAATGAGACAAAGTCTCTTTAAACCAGAATGAGAATGCAAATAGGGACTTGCAATGGGAATGAAACTTTACTTTGACTTTTCAGATAGACTGATAAAATATTGAAACCTGACAGACATGATTGCATATATGTGGCTTAGGGTTTATGGTACAAGTGTAGAATAATCAAACCACTTTTTTCCAGATTTTGTCATGTCCGCAACATCTTACAGCATTTAGTGTACAAAACTTGGCACTGTTGATATTAGAAAACATCTTATATAAATTGATCTTATTTAAAAAATAGAGGAAAGAACTGTCTCAGACAATTTGTTGAAACCCAGTCAAATGGAAACTTCAGCTGCCAACTGTCACTTTTCGGAAGTTTGAACAGTGGTGATTAGCTGAAAATATACAACATAACCAATCACTATTTCCTACCTATGTCCATTCACTTGGGGATTCTGGTGGATGTTTCAGTCAATAAAAAAGTCAAACATGAGAACTGTCAAAAGATCTGAGAGGTCATATCATATTAAAACATAACCTAAGAATGTCAGCAATTTGTCTTTTTCCTTCAAAATTAAGTCAACACTTTGTTTTTTATAGGATCATGGAAAGAATAAGGCCATTTCTCAGGTTTAGTGTAATAAACCCTGGATTGGTGACAATATGGGCAGATCATTACCTGGGAAAAATGATTTGTGAGAGATCTGCTCTCTGTGAGCATTGTGATCTTCAGATGATGTTAGGCAGCAGTAGAGATGTGCAGGTTAATAAATTGTTCCATCATATTTGTTATGTTAGAACAATTCGTTTGCGGAATTTGTTATTCGGATTCATTTAGTATATTTGTTATTGTCAAATTGATTCAAATTTCAAAAGACGGCTATATTCAGTCTATTTTGTTCTATTCTAATCTATTCTATTTTTTTCTACTCTGTTTGTTCTATTCCTTTATATTCTATTCCATTCTATTCTATAAAGCAGCCTATGTAAGACTCATCATCTTTACTTTTATACCTTACAGTGTTTATTGCAATATGTTTCCATTTCAAATTCAGATAATTTGTTTCATTATAATTTATTTCTGAACTTTGAAATTTCTTACTATAGTGATTTGTAAATTTGGATACATCCGAACAACAACATTTTGTCTGAATTTTGATTGCTAATGAAACAAATCGCACATGTCTACACATCAGCAAAGGAATTGTGACAAAATCGGCCACAGGAACTAACTTGTTAGAGATCTTTCAACGTTCAAGAAAAGCTCTGCTCACATCAATTGCCATTTTTGAGGTTTAAAGATGCTCTGTCGTTATCTCTTTAAGAACTACATAACCTGATCATCACAAGAATTACATAAACCTTTCATGTCACTTCATTTTATTGGGTTGTATGTCCAGTTCAGCCTTTCAGACCCACCAGCAGCTGATGGCTATGTCTGAGGCACTTTTGGAGCAGAAAAGTTGTAAATTTACTTCCTAATCAATCATAGCAGTTAACATAACTTTAAAAATGTAGTGAACTGCTTGTCAATAACAAAAACTAAATTTTTTTTTATTTACCTGTAAAGGTTTGTTTCTTGTCCTGTACTGTACTCAAAAAAAAAAAAATACATAAATAAATGTTACAGGTAAGTCAAAAATCATTTTAGTCTGATTGTACAGTACAGGTATAGTCTTGGATGACTGTGATTTCTCAAGCAATACATAAAACGGGGGGTGAGCAATAGAGAAAACAGATGCCAAGAGGCCCATGAAAAATAAAAACAAGGGTATAAAACTATCTAGATATCTGCTAGTAGCACCTTATCTTCAGAAAAAAGTGCAGCGCATCTCCCTCAGAACCCTTATTCAAAACTTAACTTTTACCACTATTGATAGTGAATATTGACAAACATTCATGATAAGAATAGTCCCATCAACATAAAAGTCCATACAATACACCAATTGGTGTAAATATGTGACACTGAATATCTTCTTTTCACACTTCGGTGCACCACCACCACACCAGGTGGAAAACCTGCTCACCTTCTAATTAAATCAATAGCGCACTTCAGGATGTACACAGCCTTTTTCCATACAGAATCAAATCTTCCTCTTAACTCCTCTCGCCCTCCTTTTGGTCAGACATCCAGCATGGAAGAACTCATTAAAAACAAAAAGGCCAACACATAGTCCTCTCTACAGAACACTTTATTATAGCCGCACTAAAATAACACTTGCAGAATAAAAATAAAACTTGCATAAACTAAGTTTACATCCAGCTCACCGCTCCGCTAGCAAGAACGTGGCGGCGTGACTTCCCAGGCTTAACTCCTCTTCCCTGGATGTGTTGTGCCCCCTCTCTGGGCTTCCTCAGTAGGCAAGGAGTCGATCCACCCGAGCCCTTTTTATAGCCCCACACTCCACCTAAGATGATCTCAATCTGATGTAAATGGAGACATCGGAAGTGTGTCATCGCTATGGGTGGAAGTGGAACAATCAGTGGTGTTTGCGCGCACCAATGGAAGTAGACCGGCGACCATCTTTAGAGAGGGAGACAGGAGAACATCTCCCCTCTCAACTGGATACGAATACTCCCGTCCCACCTACATAGATTGGGCACCGCAATCCTATCTGGGGCATAAACTTTCTACAAATATATCAAACCTACATACTGGTATCACCATAGCTATATGCCCAGTCGAGCTTAGTAGCACATTAGGTCCATAGCCAACATCAGCAGAGGATGATAAACATGTGAAAAGAAGACCAGGTGGAAGCCTTAAAAACAAGTAAAATACCTGCTTGCTGTTGAAAAGCCCAATAAACACCCCCATACCCAGTGGAGTGGGCCTTAACAGGAAAGGGGGGAACCTTATCCTGTAGGGATCAGGCTTTAATATTGACATGTCAAATCCACCTAGCAATGGTGGAATGAGAAGCAAGATGCCCTCAGTGAGTGTCTCTGGGGAAGACAAAGAGAATCCACAAGTTCAAAGGAAGCCATGGCTGACAAATAAATAGGTACAGCATAAACTACATCCAAACAATGAAGAGAGACCTCTCCAAGGTTTTTAGGAGCAGAACAGAAATATGGTAGGACACCTTGATTAAGGTGAAAGGAGAAGACCTTGGGCATAAAAAAAACTTTGGGTCTCAGAACAGTCTTATTGTTCTGCAACACCAGGAAGGGTTCCTTACCAGATAATGCTGTCAGGGCCAATGCTCACCTGACATTACTGAAAAAAGAAAAGACAGAAAAAAAAACACCTTACAAGTGGGTTCAGCCGAGGGAATATCCCAGATAGGTTTGAATGGAGGCTTTTTAAAAACCTTCAGTACCAGACTGAGTTCCCACAACATCACGGAAGAGTTTCTAGGAGGAGTTAAATGACCGACTTCCTGCACCAGGGAATGAGAGCCCAAAAGCTGCTAATGGGAGGATAGCCAAGACTGAAATCAATCCCTTGAGTGTTCTCAAGACCAGATGCTGATCTATACCTGACTAGAGAAAGGCCAGGAATGTCCCATGGACTATCTGTATTTAGAGTATCTAGAAAGAGACTTTCTTTGCTTGCATCAAGAAAATTAAACCTTCCAGGTGCAATGGTAAATTTTGTGAGAAGTAGACTCCCTAACATGAAGAAGAATCAAGATAATA
Organism: Staurois parvus; assembly: GCF_062004578.1. NCBI lineage: Eukaryota > Metazoa > Chordata > Amphibia > Anura > Ranidae > Staurois > Staurois parvus. The sequence goes on from NW_028318070.1 coordinate 1,591,713, forward strand.
GCATCCAATATGCTCCTGATTCTCAGGGCCTGGGCTTAAAAAACCAGGCTGACAAAGCCAGCAACCAAGAGGCAGGGTCTGACAGCAGAAGAAGTATGCCTGCCAATCATCAATCTTTGGGATGCAAACTGCAGGCAAGGCTGGAATGTTAATTTCTGCCTAAGATAGAGTCCTTTCTACTGCCCCTTCCACATCGTGTGAATGTCTGCCTAAGACAGAGTCCTTTCTACAGCCCCTTCCACATCGAGACTACTGGTTTTTCCTTGATGTATGGAGGATACTTCTGACATTTAAGTCCCCTGCTCCCACAAGATGTCTAAGACCCCTTTCCAGCAAGGTAGACCGGCATCTACTGTGAGATCCTCTAGGACAGTATTTCCCAACTTCAGTCCTCGTACCTAAACAGATTATGTTTTAGGAATTTCTCTTAGATAAAACAGCTGTGATATACCAAGCCATTGACATTGATCTAGCAGATCAATAGGAAGGAGTACCCCAACTTCAAGGCTGGAGTTCTGTTCTGAGCCATTAAAGCACAGAAAACCTAATGCTCGGAGTCCAGTGAGCAAGCTTTTCTAAGAACGAATTGTGTTGTTCCATTACTACAAAACTGTGTGAGCTTATGGGTGGAAGTGGAGCCCAGAAATGGAATTATCTTGAAGAAGGCCAAAGCCAGACCCAGGACTCTCAAGAAAAGATGTACAGATGGTGGCTTTTGGATCGGGATTTAAAAAAAATATAAATAAATAAAAAAAGCATAACCTCTTGAATGACTAGAAGCTGCTGCTCTACTGCCAACTGAAAATTGATCCACTGCAGAACATTTTTCAAATGAGAGTACAGGTTGCCCCAGAGGTAGAAATGCTAGTATAAACAGCTAACAGGCCTGAATAGGTTCAAACTGTAGCCTCTGAAGGACCAACACAACCAGACTGAATTCCATAATGTTAAAAAGAAATTGTACCATTAGTACAATGAGAGTCACTCCATGTACAAAGGCTCTGATCAAGAAATGGGAAGTTAATGGTCTCTGGAACTGCACCGCCAAGGCTGAAACACGGTCCTTAAGAGTAATCAGGGCCAAGGACATATCCAATCCTGACTGAATGAAGGGCAGTACCCTTCCCACACAATATTATCCGAGATGAAGCTTCCTCTCCTTGCACCAAGCAAAGTATGCTTTCCATGTGTAGTGGTAAACCTTACGAGATGAGGGCTTTCTGATTTTCAGCAAAGTGGATATCATTGAATATGACATGCCCTTGTTCCTCAGAAATAGGGCTTCAGCAGCCAAGATTTTGCAGTGACTGCAAAGCAAGATGGAACAGAAGACCATTTAAATGAAGGCCCTGACTGTCCAGTAGGGCCTATGGAGAATCCTCTAGGAGTTTGACTATGTACGAGTACCACACCCTCCTGGGCCAAGTCGGCGCAATGAAAATCACCAGTATGCCTTCCCTCGCTATCCCTTAAAGCAGGCAATAGGAGTGTTTGATAGCGGGAAATGCACATTTCAGTTCAAACTGATTTTACTCAATGATTATGGCATCTATAACGAAGGCGGAGGGTCCCTGTCCAGTTTGTGGTTGAGTCTGGATGCTAGTAGGTCCACATCTGGCATTTCCCACTGAAGGCAAAGTTGGTGAAATACCTCTGAGTAAATGGATCACTATTTGGGATCCAGCTGTTGAGAGCTTAAAGTGTCACTATACCCAGGACCCTGCATTCACTATACCTGGTCTCCCATAGTACACACAACATGGAAATGCAATTATTTTAGTAAATATAAACTGCTAAAAATCTTTTCTCATCAGCAGTTACAGCAGGCTTGTGACTTCAGCAGAGCAAAGGTTAAAGCTTGTAGGAGGAGTTTTCTTTCTGCTCTAGGAGGATGTGAAAGTGCTGACCCTCTGACTGGACAGTGCTGATTGGTCAAGTGCTGATTGGTCAAGTGCTGATCACATGCACCCCCCAAGAGAAAAAAAAACTTCTCTAGCAATAGAAACCAAACTGAGCATGTGCATGTGACCACGGGGCTCAGTTGTATCAGGTGGTCATTTCAACAAGAAGAGAGGCAGAGAAGAAGGGATCAAACAGCCTTTTTACACAATGCTGAGGAATTACCCCTTAGGTTCCACAGTGAGTATAACAAGCATGCTTTACTGCATATCCAGACTGATTTTACTGCTGTGACTTTAGTAACACTTTAAGAAGTGTGATTGCCAATTTTCCACACCGAGAATGTGTATGGCAGACAGTGCTGGATCATGTAGTTCTGTCCGAGTCAGAATGAGCTCCAGTTCCTAAAGAATGGCCTTACTCCTAGTACCATCTTGATGATTTATGTACGCCACTACTGTGGCATTGTTGGATTGGATCCTGACTGGCAGTCCCTGGAAAAGAGGAGTCCAGGGTTGAAGGGCAAGTCAAAACGCCCTGAGCTCCAGGACATTGACTGCCATTCAGGCTTCCTCTAAAGACCATGTCCCCTGAAATGACAGGCAATCCATAATTCCTCCACAGCCTGACAGGCTGGCATCTGTCATCAACAGCTTACACTCCATGGGGAGAAATGTTTTTCCTAAATCCAGCACTGGGCTAGATAGCCACCAGTCCAGGGGTAGCCTGGTTTGGTGTTCAGATAAATGAGGTCAGAGTCCACCTGTCCCATGCTGTCAGAGTGTTAAGTTGCAACAGTCAGAAATTAAACTGAGCCCACTGCTTTGAAGGAGTATACCATCAACCTTCGCAACATCATGCAAAAGCAGGCAGAATGGCATTCCTGTAGCTTGGACTGGAGGATCCAAAGTTTTTACAGGGGAAAGAAAACCTGTGCCAGTGTCCACAAGGAGGTGTGATGGCTCCAGTATCAATTTTTTTTAGATTGTAGGACCTGCACAATTTGTTGCACATTGACCTTGAAGTGGTCTATCTGTTGCTCCCACTGATCGGCCAGTAGGAGAGCCAAAATTTGGGCCAGGCCAAAACAGCAGAGCTGCAAACTGAAAATGCTGTTCCAGCTCCATAAAACACAGATAGTGCTGATGAGGAATAAAAATGAAACTTTGGAGGTAGGCATCCTTGATGTCCACCAGGGCCAGGTGGTCCCCCAAATGGGAAGTAATCTCTGACTGTACAGCTTCCATACAAAACTTTTGAACTTGCAAAAACTTTTTAAAGCACTTAAGTTCCAGAAAGGGCCAAACACTGCCATTTGGTTTTGGCACCGTGATCAGGTTGGAATAGTAACCGTGAAACCTTTCTGTATCTGAAACTGGCCAATGGCCTTTGAGACCTGAGAGCACAACTGGTCCAGTGCAGCAAACAGGGCTCCTCTTTTGCCAGGTGCAGTAGTTACGTTTGACAGCATGAAGCATGCAGCCTCTGAACACGATGATTTGAACCCAGAGATATCTCAAGTCTATACAATGGTAAATGTTGCCAGGTGTCCCCCTACTCCTGCAAGTTGGAGGGAAGGTGTTTTTTCCCATCTTAGCTTTGGATTTCTTTGAAAGGAGGTATTCTGCTTAGTCCCACAGGTCTGAATGAAATTTTGAAAGGAATCTTGGTCCCAAACAAACATGGCTTCTGCTCCATAGGCCTCTCTTAGAGATAAGAAAGTGCTCTTTCCTCCCATGATCTTCTAGACAAATTTTTCTAGGGCATTGCCTAAAAGGTATTTGCCCTCAAAAGGCATATGTTCCAGCTTTCTTGAATGGGAGCCCTTCTGACCAACATTGAGCCACAGCACCTGCCTCATTTGAATTCCCAGGCAAGCCAGTTGTGAGAGAGAATTTCCCAAACCATCAACACAGAAGCGCAATGCTTTGGGAATAAGATCCTAGTGCTGCCTAGCTGAGGAATCAGATTATAAAGCCTCAGGTTCTTTAGCCATGCACTTTTCCCAAACCAACAAGGCCTGGCAAACCTCACAGATGCAATGGTGAGTTGCATGGTTGCAACTGATATGGAAAAAGGATGCCTCAAATAGGGACTTACATTTTCTTTTTCACGGGGTCCTTAACCGTTTCAATACCGTGCAATTTTACACCTTCCTGCCCAGGCCATTTTTCAGGTTTCAGCGCTCTCACACTTTGAATGACAATTGCACGGTCATACAACACTGTACCCAAACTAAAATTTTATAATTTTCTTCACACAACTAGAGCTTTCTTTTGGTGGTATTTAATAACCGCTGGGGTTTTTATTTTTTGCTAAATTAACAAAAAAAGACCAAAAATTTTGAAAAAAAAACACATTTTTCTTTGTTTCTGTTATAAAAGTTTACAAATAAATAATTGTTCTTCATAAATTTAGGCCGAGATGTATTCTGCTACATGTCTTTGGTGAAAATAACCCAAATTAGGATGTATTTTTTAGTTTGTAGGAAAGTTATAGAGTTCACAAACTATGGTATAGATCTGAAAATTGATCAATCCTGAAGTACTGACAGCTGATCTAATGTCTTGACGTCCAAGAATGTCAGAATAGTACAAATATCCCCAAATGACCCCTTTTTGCAGAATAGACAGTCCGACGTACTTCATAAGAGGCATGGCGAGTTTTTTGAAGTTGTATTTTTTTGTCATAATTTTTCGGAAAATGAAAAAATTAAAAAAATTATTTTCACTATTTTTTTTTACATACTGTCACCAGTGCAGTACAGCGTCATCATATAAGTGGCATGGCGGTGAACAGGGACACGGACTGGTGACAGTATGAAAAAATATATATATATTTTTTAATTTTTTTATTATATTTAATTTTTTATTAAATTTTTTTAAGATTTTTTTTTCATATTTCACTATGACCAAAGTAGTACAATGTTACCATAGTAACATTGTACTACTTTGGGGAAGTGATCAGTATTTTTTTATTTTTTTTTTACACAACTTGCTTATAGCAAAGAATTACTTTGCTATAAGCAAGCATTTACCTGAATGAAATCGATTCATTCAGCTTTTTTTTTTTTTTTTGTGCTTAGCTGTGATTTGGTCACAGCTAATCACATGACATGTGCATGTGATTAGCTGTGACCATTCACAGCTAGGCACTAGTATACAATGGATGGCATCATGAATGAAGCCATCCATTGTATACAACTGTCATGTGACCCGCTGTGATTGGTCACAGCAGGTCACATGGTACCAGCAACGGGAGCCGGTACTCGGATCTGTCATTGGCCGTGTCCGAGGTGCACGGCCGGTGACAGATCGCACTGCTGCACCGCTCTGCATTAGTGCAAACTGCGCATGTGCGGGAGCACGCCAAATGGCGTGCACCCGGAGTGAAGAGACACATTTGAAGCCGCCAAACGGCCATGGGCGGGGCGGCTAATGGTTAAAAACTGATACATTATTTGATAGTGCTGTAACGGTCTTGTTTAAATAAGGCACTGTAGGGTCCAGTTGGGACCTCCCACTTTTAGTGGAAGCTGTCCTCTTATCTGGTATTATTGTAAAAACCACTAAAGGGGAAAGTACCCTGTCTGCATGGGTCCAGTCCTCGTACTTCTCTTCTTCATATGAGGTTGTGACAAAGGACTTGGCTGGTTTGCATGCTATCCTAAAAATCAACCCTGTGACGTAAGGCACTAGTTTTGGTAGTGCTAGCTTCATTCTCTAGGGGAAAATCACAGCATTTGATGTACTCTTCAGAGGATTTGCCTGCTTTGGAAAAGTCTACTTCTTAGGGCCCCTCCTTCTCCAACCTCCAACAAGGTTGCTCCTGCATCCTAGACTGTTTATGGTCATCTCACCATAAATCCTTACCAATATCTTCTAGCTGTTTCAGCATAGTTGGAAAGGCAGCTATGATTTCCTGTTTGTACACAGCAGTAGAGCAGCAGTGACAAGTCTGCACATACTATGTTTGTTGTGTATTGCTGGAGATTTTTTTTTTTGGGGGGGGGGAGGGTGCTTTTGATCAGCACGGGGCCAATTAGCAATGTCCAGACATAGGGTCAGGGGTTATGCAGCCTAATAGGACAATCAGTGGAGAATGCTGAGAAAAGGTATTTAGCAGTTTATGTTTGCTAAAATAATTGCATGTCCATGTTCTGTGGGAGACTAAATATAGTGTATGCAGGGTCATGGGTTAGTAACCCTTTAAGTGGAAAAATGCTACAAATGTATACAATTACATTACAGTATATAGACATAAAAATTAGAGAAACACAAACTAACAAAAGACATAAACCCTGTGACTGCATCCTATTCTTAGATTGATACATCAAGCAACACCACCTCAGACAGGTCAATGAATCAGCGGCCACAGAGTAACAAGTCTCCATTGATAGGATCTGCAGCTCATCTGATAAATCAATGCTGCGGAGCTGTATTGTGGAGAAGGCCCTGACCTGTATGTTGCAGGGGACTGCTCCAAGCAACTGATACCGTATTTTGACCATGACCTGCATCTGAGTCTAACAAGGTCCACTGTTAATCACAGACACAGGCGGTGAAGATTCTGTATCCATAGTGAACATTCATACAAAATGCAGGTGATGGGGTCAAGCAATAAAATCACATAAACTGATATTAACTTGTATGTGCTGTGAGTTTAGAAAGGGTGTGAAAAGTCAGAAAGGAGAAAATCACGCCTGTACAATTAATTATATGAATATCTCATATACGCCTCAGCCTGATGTTTAGAACTATGGATGGTGTAAAAACTACTATTACTCAATCACTAAACCAGAGTAAACAGCAACCAGGACATGGACAGTACATAGATAATCAAACACAGGGTTCTATTTATTGAAATAAGGTCATTAGAAAATTAAGTCACATTGGTTGCTATGAGTTTCTGCACTCATTTTTTAATATTCTTTTTCCATACTGATTAAAGCTTCATTTACTTAAGCAGCACAAGTTTCAGTCCGTGTATATTAAAAGGAAAAGTTCACTTTAAAAAAAACAAAAAAGGATAATAGATGCACATTTTTTTGCAGGTTTACCTTTTTTTTTCCTTTTCTTTTTTATGGGGCCTGGAAAGCATTGCACCAGCAATCAGCAGATTGCTAGTGCCAAGCAGTACTCCTGCAGACTGTCATTGCGAGCTGTCAGCCCGTACATCATACAGGCAGGCAGGTTCACACTGACAGGAAGGATCAATAAACTACCACAATGCTCAACAGCACCATGGAAGTTCATTGAGAACTACAAGCTAACAGCTGCAAAGAAATCTGTGAATAAATGATGCGGCCAAGCGGAGGCCCACACATCCACATTTTTTTTAAATTGTGAGAGCTAGTGGGGGAGAAGATCTTGATCCTGAATATGGGTGTAGCATGTTATGAAAAGTGAACTAATGCCCATGTCACCATTCCCAGCCTCCTGCCAGGGGATTGGTCAAGGTACCTCAGGTATGCAGATCTGAGCTTCCTCCCCTCCTACAAAAAGCTCTCAGGTTTCTGGAGAGGTGGAAGTGCTCCAGAAGCCTTCAGAGGTTTGTTAGAGAACATTAGTGAACAAACAGCATCATGAAGGCCAAGGAACACACCAGACAGGTCAGGGATAAAGTTGTGGAGAAGTTTAAAGCAGGGTTAGGTTATAAAAGAATATCCCAAGCTTTGAACATCTCATGCAGCACTGTTCAATCCTTCAGCCAAAAAAGGAAAGAGTATGGCATAACCGCATACCTACCAAGACACGGCCGTCCACCTAAACTGACAGGCTGGGCAAGGAGAGCATTAATCAGAGAAGCAGCCAAGAGGCTCAAGGTAACTCTGGAGGAGCTGCAGAGATCCACAGCTGAGGTGGGAGAATCTGCCCACAGGACAACTATTAGTCGTGCACTCCACAAATCTGGCCTTTATGGAAGTGTGGCAAGAAGAACGCCACTGTTGAAAGAATGAAAGCCATGTGGGGAACACAGAAAACACGTGGAAGAAGGTGCTCTAGTCAGATGAGACCAAAATGGAACTTTTTGGCCTACAAGCAAAACACAATGTGTGGCGGAAAACGAACACTGCACATCACCCTGAACAGACCACCCCCACCATGAAACATGGTGGTGACAGCATCATGTTGTGGGACAGTGGGAAGCTGGTCAGAGTTGATGGGAAGATGGATGGAGCCAAATACAGGGCAGTGTTGGAAGAAAACCTGTTAGAGTCTGCAAAAGACTTGAGACTGGGGCAGAGGTTCACCTTCCAGCAGAAAAATAACCCGAAACATCCAGCCAGAGCTACAATGGAATGGTTTCGATCAAAGAATATTCATGTGTTAGAATGGCCCAGTCAAAGTGCAGACCTAAATCCAATTGAGAATCTGTGGCAAGACTTGAAAGTTGCTGTTCCCAGAAGCTCTCCATCCAATCAGACAGAACTTGAGCTATTTTGCAAAGAATAATGGGCAAAAATTTCACTCTCTAGATGTGCAAAGCTGATAGAGATGTCCCCAAAAAGACTTGTAGCTGTAATTGCAGTGAAAGGTGGTTCTAAAAAGTAAAAATATACACACACTCACCGACCACTTTATTAGGTACACCTGCTCAATTGCTTGTTAAAACAAATTGCTAATCAGCCAATTGGCAGCAACTCAATGCATTTAGGCATCTAGACATGGTGAAGACAACTTACTGAAGTTCAAACCGAGCATCAGAATGGGGAAGAAAGGGGATTTAAGTGATTTGAACATGGCATGGTTGTTGGTGCCAGACAGGCTCGTCTGAGTATTTAAAAAATTGCTGATCTAGTGGGATTTTCATGCACAACCATCTCTAGGGTTTATAGAAAATGGTCCGAAGAAGAGAAAATATCCAGTGAGTGGCAATTGTGTGGACAAAAATGCCTTGCTGATATAGAGGCCAGAAAAGAATGGGCAGATTGGTAGGATAGGGTCAGAATTTACCGTAAACAACATGAAAGCATGGATCCATCCTGCCTTGTATCAACGGTTCAGGCTGGTGATGGTGTAATGATGTGGGGCATATTTTCTTGGCACTAGCAAAGTGTACCTAATAAAGTGGCCAGTGAGTGTACAGGGAGCCCAGGTCACCCTCACTTTGTGAAGGGGAGGGATCCAATCACACACTGACCCGCTGCAATTATGCCCTGCCTGTACTTGCTGTGTCTCTGTGCCACTGCTACTGCTTGCTGGAAGGAAGTTTCTCCACCAGGCATAGCGCAGACACACAGGGCAAGGGGGGAAGCCCTACTGTATGCAGAGCTGTGCAGCTGCCAAAACAAAGAAAAAGGAGAGATCTGTGCGGGAGCCACACAAGGTTCACTCCTTCTCCCGACCGAATGGCAGAAATATCTGAGCAGAGCTGAATGTGAGAGGTGAGAGATGTGGGGAAGGACAGTGAGGAGGGGGGGGGGAGCAGGGATTGTTCTCCTGTGCAGGCAGCCTCCTGACATTAAGGTCCATGGACCTGTAGCCCGGCGGTGCACTAAGGCCAGTGTGGGCCTGGTGTCACCCCTCTGGTGGGTTTTGCACCCCCCACACCCCCCGTAGCGATGCCACTGCTCCTGAAGCTGCAAAGCGGCCCCAGACCCCACTACCATCACTATGTTTGACTGTTGGTATGATGTTCATTTTATGAAATACTGTGTTAGTTTTATGCCAGATGTATTGGGATCCACACCTTTCAAAAAGATCAACTTTTGTCTCATCAGTCCACAGAATATTTGCCTAAAAGTCTTGTGGATAATCAAGATGTTTTTTGGCAAATGTGAGGTGAGCCTTTCTGTTCCTTTTGGCCAGCAATGGCTTTTGTCTTGGAACTCTCCCATAGAGGCCATTTTTGCCCATTCTCTTTCTTATTGTTGAATCATGAACACTGACCTTAATTGAGGCAAGTGAGGCCTGAAGTTCTTTAGATGTTGTTCTGGGTTCGTTTATGACCTCCTGGATGAGTCATCGTTATGCTCATGAAGTAATTTAGGTAGGCCAGCCACTCTAGGGAAGGTTCACTACTGTTCCAGGTTTTCTCCATTTGTGGATAATGACTCTCACCATGGTTCGCTGGAGTCCCAAAGCCTTAGAAATGGTATTGTAACACTTTCCAGACTGATACATATCAATTACTTTGTTTCTCATCTGCTCTTGAATTCCTTTAGATCGTGGCATGATACATTCAGGTATCTACATTTATACAATTACTCCATGCTTCACTGCTCCCAAGCTGCCAGTTCCCTCTCCCTCTCTATGGAACAGCCAGGTGAAAAAACCCAGGAGCCTGCTCACACTCAGGATACTCTTCTGTACAAACAAAACGGACTGCAGATCTATAACATCTTAAAAAACAACTTCATTTTTTGGACCTACAGCACACACTGCATTCTTGCAGCTGAAAAGACCCGTCTAATGCGTTTCACACACACAGGTTTTAAAGTGGTTCTAAAGGTAGAAGGTTTTTCACCTTAATGTATTCTATGCATTAAGATGAAAAACCTTCTGCCTGTATTTCCCCCCAGCAGGGGCGGACTGACAACTCATGGGGCCCCCGGGCAATAGGGGATCATGGGGCCCCTGTGTCCTTGCCCAAACTCAAAAGCCAATGAAAAAGGTACCAGGGGCATCTCATGGGGCCCCCTACTGACCCTGGGCCCTCGGGCAGAGCCCGAGTTTCCAAATTGTCAGTCCGACCCTGCCCCCCAGCCACCCTAATTACTTACCTGAACCCAATCTCGATCCAGCTATGTGTACAAGAGCAGCAACACTTCTGGCTCTCTCTATCCTCACTGACAACTCCCACTGCTTCCTCTCTTCCCAATTACAGTTAGTGAGTGAAGGACAGTGGAAGGGAATTAGCAGAAGGGTGTGAGCAAGTGTTGGAGAAAGTGTTTCACTTATGAGCCCTGCACAAGTGAAATACGTTACAGGGGCAGTCCAAGGTAGAATAATGTAGTGTTATGCTATGAGTTTAATAATGTCGAATACTTTGCTAGTTATACAAAAAAAAACTCATGTTGTATTAATGACTACAGTGCTGCAATAATGTGTAATTTGTATCTGCCCAGAGTGTACCTTTAATTTATAGTGTGTTTGTATATTTACAGTGGTCATGGCCTATTTGATATATGAGCTATGGTAAAAACGGCACTGCAGCTTCATAGCCCACTAATGTGCTGTGTTAATAGATACAAGTAGCTGAAGAATGCTACATCACTGATCTCACATATTCGTTGGCTGTCAACAGACAAGAGTTCTGTACTTCACCGATCTGTACGACATGGATAAAATGTCTGTTAAGCATTACCTGAGACTGTCTATTCTGACTCTCTTGACTGTCATTTCCTCTAGAAGGAGGAAAAAAAAAAAAACAAACGTTACAAGCGGTCCTGCAAAAATGTGGGTGTTTTCGGCTTTGATATTTCCTCTGTTTAGTCTCCTGTGAAATTGTTTTTCAGGAACTGATTAATTCTAGCAGCCTCCATGCGATACAATGTGCAGGCTGTGAAGACAGACTGCAAGGCAGGTCCCCCCTGTTATCTACAGGTTATTACCACTCTGTCAAACACTTGCTCACACCCTGCTGCTAATTCCCTTCCACTGTCCTTCACTTGGAAAGTTTCTGCATCTAAATAAGTTTTCCTTGCAGACATGAGTTTTCTGGAAACAGAAAGGAAGCTGGGAAGAGAGGACTGAGTCTAGGGGCCTGAGCAGAAGGTAGCAAAGCAGGAAAGTTTTAATACCTTACAAAAAAAAAAATTAGCAACTTTGATGAGGGTGCACAGCCAATGGTAATACCATGAGAATCCAAAACAACAGTAGTAAGCACACCAAAAATGAACAGGGCCCTCCTATCCCTCTTGTATTGAACTGTATTGTAGCTGTATTGTCTCCCGTTATATTGTAAAACGCTGAGCAAACTGTTGGCACCATAAATCCTGTATAATAATTATAATAATAATGAAAGACCTCTGTACATCTGTACAAGACACCAGGGACGGATCCTGGATGAGAGGTTTGTGTCTCCTCTATTTGGCTTGTGGTCCCTTTAAAGGATAAGTTCACCTTTGGAACATGTCACATGTTTCACCTGGTTTTAAGGTGGAACATGTAACATGTTCCCATAGCTATAGCTGAGCCCGCTGCCGCCCCTCCCTCTGACAGATAATACAGGGAGAACTCTTCCTGTACTATTTGTCAGATTAGAAAACAGCACAACCATGAAGGGCTCGGCCCACACGGCTGATTCACTCATTCACAGTGTTCTGTGAATTAGTGCCTACCAGTGCTATTAGCCTTAACGGCTGAGGGCTTATAGTTTTCAATGAACTACCATGGCGTTGTGGAGCACCATGGTAGTTCATTGAAGCTAGCCGTCAGTATATCTGCTTGGTCGTATATCCCATACGGCAAGCAGATATTCTGACAGGCCTGCAAGAGACCTGCATGGCATCAGCGATATACTTATCGCAGGTGCAATGCTTTTTAGGCTCCTTTGGACTGACTAGTATTCAAGTATTTCTCTTCTCCCTCAGTTTTTCCCCATCACTCAGCACTGACAGAGAGGGGCAAACAAGGATGCCGTGCAGACGACCAACATCCTCCTTAACAACTGATGAAGTCATTGGTTGTTAGAATCCTGGCAGCTAGAAGGCTGTAATGGTGCACAATAAAAACCTGTGGCTTTGTGTATCTAAAAGGCTGGTTTGATCCATCTGCTGGCTTGTATACAATTTTTGGGCAATTTTAGCATTTTGCCAAGGCACCCCTGAAGAAACCTCCAGGCACCCTGCTTGAAAAAGGCTGAAGCAGTCCATGAAGTGTCATATGGAACATTACACAGTTGTGAGAAGGCTGTGGACTGTGCATCTTATGATAAGATCCTGGAATTCTGTGACCTTTTTCTAGATCCCTGAAGCAGGCAGGAACTCCCTGTTGTGGGGCATGTTTATGCTGGCAGTGAGCCAAATCTTTGTTGTGTACTAGAAGTTTATGGACTGTTTCATTTTGTTTATGCGGACGCAAGGCTAGTTTGTTTTGTCAGTTTTTTGAAGGAATAAAAAAACTGTTTCCTTTAACCAAGATAAGTGGATAGTGATCTGGACCTAAATATCACACCTCAATTCTTTGTTATTTTAATGACAGTATGGTTTACATACATTACGTTTTGCAAATGTTATTAGATATGTATTCACAATAAGGAAATATTTTTTCTTTACAAACCATTGGTGACACGACCCTGTAACGGACATGTAAAAGTTATTGTAATGGACATGTAAGATTTGAGTGTAAATATGAAATCATAGCCATGACAGGTTGAGTAGATTAGATCATGTCAGGCCCTTTCATTGCAAAGGTGTGTGCAGGAACAGTCTGGTCATTAAGGATGTACATTGAGCCCCTGGGCAGTAGGGAAATGAATAGAAGGTACAAACAATTGATCTGGGATCAGATGTGTATGTATACACAATTCCTCAATAGGCCTTACAGACCCAATCATCATTTAGCATTAATTAGTCTAAAGCCAGGTTCCTGGAGGTGACAACTTTTGTGTGTCAATCAGGTTATTATCACCTTCTGGGAAAGCCAGTGACAGCAGACAGACTGTCTGAATTCCTAATTTATCAGTGATAATAAACACATCAGTGACAAATAATCTTATAACTCCAAGGGGTTCCTCAGTCTCCTTCACTGTTTTAAATGAAAAGTGCAATAATTAAAGGTGAACAAGTGTATACAAATAAACTTTTTTTAAAGTGCATATACAGAACATATATATATGTATAAATCATATATCATATATATATAAAAATAGATAAAAAAAGTCCATGCAAGTGTAGCTTGTGATAGAACAGTGATCTTCACTTCTAGTGCTCAAACACAAATCCTCAAATGGCAGCAGTGCCTGCTCACCTCCCCACACTGACCCTCAAGGGGCCAAAAGGCTACTGATCTCCTCTATGGCCAAACTTTCTCCTCCTCCTCTCGGTAGCTCAGCAGGTGATCACAGGGTCTCCACTTCTCCTCCACTCATATATCATATAGGACACAAAACAGAGCTTCCCATAGTGTAATATTGTTTAATGAAAGCCACTTCTAATTACATAGCGGTTGTACTCACATTGGATTTCCTGTTACAAAAGCCTTCCACCTCATCCCATAGGTGTATCTTATGAACACAGGGGGAAACCAATATGGCCGCTCCGTTCGGACATGCGTCCCACGTGACCGGAAGTGACGTAGTTCCAAACCGGATATGGCGTACCAACGCGTTGCGTCACGTGCGTCGTGACTTCATCAGGGTTAACGCCCACCAGTGACTGAGTGCCTTTAAATAGGATCCAGCCTAAAACTCTCTTCCCAATTGAAGGGCGGGCTCCCGGCGGCCATTTTCCCGAAGCCCGCTATCTTCATTAAACCACACGGAGGAACATTAACATAATGTCCCCCTATGGGGAAAGAACCTCGATCTATGCCCCTATTTTAATCCGCGATATATAAAAAATCCTTTTAATATTGATAAAACCACTTAATGCACCTATGTAATTTTATTATATAAACAACACTTAAAAAATTTTTTTAAATATAAACACTAAAACCGTAATATACAAAATATATATGTATATACAAATACATATATTTCAACATCTTATTAGATTGCCCTTCTACATATAGAGCAATCTCAGGAAATTCAGCAAATAAAAGGAGTCGCAATGGGGGCCAAGTATGCCCCCAGTGTGGCCAACTTGTATATGGCCCACTGGGAAGAAGAGGCGATCTATAGTCAAACCCCCGAGGAACTTATGTTATATTCCAGATATATAGATGACGTGATCATTATATGGAAAGGAAACAGTGAGTCACTACTAGGTTTTCTGAATGGAATGAATAACAATAATAGAAATATAAATTTCTCATGGACATATGATAATTGTCAAGTCAACTTTCTAGATCTTAATATTAGAATAGAAAGAGGAAATATTATTACAAAAACGTTTTTTAAGGAAGTAGATAGGAACGGCTTCATACCAGTAGACAGTTGCCATTTTCCCCCATGGCTGTATAATATTCCAAAGGGACAACTGGTTAGGCTAAAAAGGAACTGCTCAAGGCAAGAAGAATACATAGAACAGGCGGAAGTGATGGGGAATAAATTTATTAATAAAGGGTACCCAAAACAAGAAATTGAAAGACAGATTCATGAAGTCGGGAAACTGGAGAGGAATTCGCTAATAGTGGACAAGAAGAAGGATGAGAACTTTGACAGTCAGATGGCCATTGTGTTGGACTTTAATGTCCATTACAAAAAAATAGAGCAAATATTCAGGAGACATTGGTCAATTCTGAAATCTGATCCTGTGTTGAATCCAATATTAGATGATTGCCCAAAATTTATCTATAGAAGAGCACCCACATTAAGGATGAGGTTGGTAAAGAGTGTGTTAGATCCACCTGATAGGAAGAAAAAATCCACTTTTTTGGATCAAATAGGTTTTTTCCCGTGCAGACAGTGTTATGGGTGTAGGGAAACGAGAGGAAAAAACACGAAACGTAAAACCTTTAAATGTAATGTTGATGGAATTGAGTTCAAAATCAAAGATTTTATTACTTGCCGTACAGAAGGTGTGGTTTACGGTTTGGAGTGTGGCTGTGGCTATCAATATATAGGCAGAACCAAAAGGCCACTCTGGAAACGCATTAGGGAACACGTTCAAAACATAAAAAATGGTTTCCCGAAACATAGTGTATCCAAACATTTTTAAAAAAAACATAATAAGGATCCTTCAGGTTTGAGGTTCTGGGGGATACAAAAATACACTAAACACTGGAGAGGTAGTAATAGGATAAAATCTCTTAGCCAGGCGGAATCCCGATGGATTTTCACTATGCATACACAGGCACCTTTTGGACTCAATGTGGAATTCGATTTAAATTGTTTTATTAGTGACTTTTAAAGTTTTAAGATTCATTTCACATTCTTTTAGGAAGCCCCTAGTGGTGGTAGTCGGATATGAATGGATATATATTTACTGATATATTGGCAATCTGTTAATGGTCTATTGTTAGAATAGACGGGAATAGTTAATGGTTTAGGTAAATATTTATATATTATGTTTTTAATTATCAGTGTATTAATATGTTGTTTAGTTTTAATGGTTTTTAAACATATGAGATATAATAAAAAGGATGAATATAAGGTTTATATATATCAATATGAGGAATACTGTAAACTCAAGCTATAGGTGTATCTGCATGACCCTTTTATGTATATGAGATTTCTTATATACAGTAGAGAGGTTTTTCTGGGAAAGGTTAAAGTAATAAATGTTTTTATTTCTATTTTTTAATATTGAGGTGTAAAAAACTTTTTTGAGGGATATATAATTGGAATATAGGGTAATTAAAAACCTGAGATTGCTCTATATGTAGAAGGGCAATCTAATAAGATGTTGAAATATATGTATTTGTATATACATATATATTTTGTATATTACGGTTTTAGTGTTTATATTTAAAAATTTTTTTTAAGTGTTGTTTATATAATAAAATTACATAGGTGCATTAAGTGGTTTTATCAATATTAAAAGGATTTTTTATATATCGCGGATTAAAATAGGGGCATAGATCGAGGTTCTTTCCCCATAGGGGGACATTATGTTAATGTTCCTCCGTGTGGTTTAATGAAGATAGCGGGCTTCGGGAAAATGGCCGCCGGGAGCCCGCCCTTCAATTGGGAAGAGAGTTTTAGGCTGGATCCTATTTAAAGGCACTCAGTCACTGGTGGGCGTTAACCCTGATGAAGTCACGACGCACGTGACGCAACGCGTTGGTACGCCATATCCGGTTTGGAACTACGTCACTTCCGGTCACGTGGGACGCATGTCCGAACGGAGCGGCCATATTGGTTTCCCCCTGTGTTCATAAGATACACCTATGGGATGAGGTGGAAGGCTTTTGTAACAGGAAATCCAATGTGAGTACAACCGCTATGTAATTAGAAGTGGCTTTCATTAAACAATATTACACTATGGGAAGCTCTGTTTTGTGTCCTATATGATATATGAGTGGAGGAGAAGTGGAGACCCTGTGATCACCTGCTGAGCTACCGAGAGGAGGAGGAGAAAGTTTGGCCATAGAGGAGATCAGTAGCCTTTTGGCCCCTTGAGGGTCAGTGTGGGGAGGTGAGCAGGCACTGCTGCCATTTGAGGATTTGTGTTTGAGCACTAGAAGTGAAGATCACTGTTCTATCACAAGCTACACTTGCATGGACTTTTTTTATCTATTTTTATATATATATGATATATGATTTATACATATATATATGTTCTGTATATGCACTTTAAAAAAAGTTTATTTGTATACACTTGTTCACCTTTAATTATTGCACTTTTCATTTAAAACAGTGAAGGAGACTGAGGAACCCCTTGGAGTTATAAGATTATTTGTCACTGGTGTGTTTATTATCACTGATAAATTAGGAATTCAGTTTGGTTTGTTTAATTACTTTAAATATAACTTTGGTTGTAAATGCTCCAGCATTTAATAAGGAATTATTAACACGTAGCACGTATATTCACTGATGGCACTTTTATATATATAGTTATATATGTTTATTTATTAAGCGCTTCACTATTTTTTGTATATATTGGGTTACTTAATGGTTAAGGTAGAGTGACAGCAGCTGTTGAGATAGGGACCTTACCTGTATTGAGCGCAGGAGGATACTTGTAATATTAAGACAGACTGTCTGCCTTATGTGGAAAGCTCTATAAGTAATATTCATCAAAGGAGTATGTTTAATCTCTTATAAAAGCCAAAATATTAGTTGCAGAGATATGAACAAGCTTCCTTTGTGCAGACCATTCTGTGCGCTACATTTACATATAAGAATCATATTTGTGGCTTGGGGAGGAAGCCAGGGAAATGCATGGAATGATTAGATGACGCGGGGGTGCGACAGTCGGATGGTGTTTGATACTGTTGCGATCGGGCTGATGCGCTGGTGTCAGAAATCCAATCCCCGACTTGGTGTTCAGGCCAGTCTCGGCCCAATTGAACTTGGGCAGGTCCATACACAGTACCTCTTGTGGGCAGGTCAGGACCACCTCCCCCAGAGTCAATTGGCCGAAGACTAATGTCCCGCCCATGTCCAAATCGCAATAAATTGAAATCACGGACATTTGGACAGGGTGATTCGTACGGAGCTGGTTCGATTGACTAGCGGATTGCCAAGTTTCTGGCTTGCTCCAGCCGCAGGGTAAAGTGTTATTCTGTCTTTTTATTCCCTTTTATTTTATAGTAATTAGTCATTTGTGTGTCTTTTTATATCTTTTGTATTTCTGTAACTTTTTATCTTTTGTACATATTTTATGCACTGCCCACTTTGGGAAATTAAATCTTAAAATTAATTAGTGAACTTCTGTGTATTTAAGCACGTGCTCATATGGAGACTAGATTGGAGAGATTAGATTGGGTTATATTGTATTGTATTTTAGTGCCTTTAAAACGCTCGGTTAAGCTCATTGCCAATCTGTATGCAACTGCACTGTGAGTGGGCAGATTGCACGCAGATTGCAAAGGTAACAGATCTGCCAGACGGAGATCTGTATGTGTGTGGTGTCTCAACAGACCATTCTGCGGATAAACTGTTGGGTGGTGGCAGGCTACCTTTGTGGTGCGTCTGGTGTGGGGGTGTGTGGACAGTGGAAGGGTTATCAACACCGGGGTTCAAGCTAGGATAGCTGAAGGGACCTTTAGAAGGGTGTGTGATTACTAAGCTGGTCCTCAACTCTAATCAGGGCATCAGGTTGTATGTAAGATCGTATCTGCCAGTGTGTGGCCGACCAGCTGGATTGGAGTGGAGTCTCCATCTGGTGGTGGCCAGAGGTAGTGCGGGCTGTGAAAAGGTATCACGGCTGATCTTATATACGGTTTGAGATATTCTAGTGTAAATTCCTTTATTTTCCCCTCTTTACCACCCTGTCGCGGCCGCACGCGTGCGTCACGGTTAGCTAGTCGCTGGGGGCGTGGCGTGTGGTGGACACGTGACAGGGTGATCGTTTTAACGAATCCTTGACAGACCCCTTCAGGGGGATTTTTGGGACTGGCTCTGCCTGAGCAGTCTTGTACTGTCTATCCTCCAAGATCCTCCCCTTAGGTAACAGACCACGTTGGCCATTTAACTTGTAAGTGCTGCATGGAGGCTGCATGATAAGAGTAAGATCCATTGTGGAAAGGACAGAATGAGAGAAGCAGAAGGGAGCTGTACAGAAGATGTAGGGTAAACATTTGAAGTGTTGCTTGTTAAATTGCTATAGTCAGGGTTAGCACCTTTTAAATGTCAATAACATTGCTTTGTTTTATGTTGCTAATATAAAGACATCTGCTCCCTATTTATAAACACAGATAGGTTGTCAAAAATGGCAAAGATCAATAGGACAGATGCAGCCATAAACCTGTTACTGATCACCCAACTTGTTATTAAGACAACCGCAGCCTATGATGTGAATAATTAGTAAACTGAAAATGCCACAACTTGTTGTGAGCAAGCTGTAGGATGCCATGTGTCAGGATATTGGAGATCATTGCTGTAAAAATCAATGCAAAGAACATTTTAACCAACCATTAACTAATTAACTTTGCTTTTCATGTGAATAATTGGATTGGTATGTCCTAACGAATATTACAAAAATACGGGGGATGCAAGGATTTTACTCTTGGTCTTAGCTTGAAAAATCATGGGTTACACAAGTAGAAATACACATATATACTGCAATCTATTTCTTTAAAAAAAAGTGAAGAAAGTATAACATTTCAGATGTTATTTTTAGGTTAAAAATGAAAACAAATATCCAAGGCAGAGTCACTAATTTTCCTCACAGTAAAAACACAATCACATTACATTAGCAGGCTATTAGATGTTGGAAACATGGAAAAATCAATGATGCTTGTTTAGCAGATTTCTACCAGTGGAATATAATGTATATCCTTCAGTGGCATTGCTAGGAGTGTAACAGGTCACAGTGATCACATGGTACCAGGCTCATGCATAGCGACCCAATACAACAGTCTGGTAGACACAGCGGGTCACAGATCTATGTCGCTGCACAGCCCCTAGGGTGTGTACAAGGCATGTAAGTGGAAGGATATCACATGGCACCCACACAGGATAAAAAAAAAAAGCACCTGCCCACCCGTATTTTTACAATAGGCCGGGCGGGAAGTTGTTAACGACTATGCAACAAGCAAGAGTCCCACAGAGATATGTACCACCTACCTCTTCCTTTAGATTGTAAGCTCCATGAGCAGGGCCCTCCTATTCCTTCTGTATTGAACTGTATTGTAATTGTACTGTTCCCCTTTTTTAATTGAAAAGTGCTGTGCAAACTGTTGGCGCTATATAAATCCTGTATAATAATAATATATAAACCATCAAGACAAAGAATTATAATTTAAAAGTTAAACTTTTCCATTACATATGCTTTTTTGCAAACAGAATACAGACATAAGATGCCATGTGAGCCTACCTATACTGAGAACTTCATTAAATAGTTGAGAATTGCTTGACAACCACCAGCTGTTAAGACAATGCCTAATTTGGTCGAGTTTATAATGTACAGCACGGCTTACAAAGTGAAGCAGTCAAAAATATGTTGGGGGTATATACTTTACAGAGTGATCAGTATAGTGCCCCCTTACATTAGTGGTCAGCAAATAAGTTTCTCCTTACTTTGGTGGTCAGTAGAAAAGACCCTCTTACATTGGTTGTCATAGAAAAGTCCCTCTTACATTGGTGGTCAGTGGAGAAGTGCTCCTCTACAATGCGTGAAAGGGTAAAGTGCTCCCTTGCATTGGTAGTTAGGGGGGAAATGCCTGCTTATGTTAGTGTTCAGTGGTGAAGTGCCCCATTATGTTGATAATTAGTGGTAAGGTCCCCTTTATGTTGGTGGTCAGTGGAAGCTAAATAATCGGTGTCAGTGGTTATCCTATCTAAGGGAGGAGTTAACCTTGCTGCCAGCTCACTTACGTTACAGTGGCTGAAGTTCACTTAACCTGGCAGGGTCTGAATGCCCTCTGGATCTTCCCAGATTGGCCCACATGAACCAGGTGTTGGGGGTCTAGAAAGCCCCATGCTTGGCTTAAACACTTTGTAATTCTCAATTCTCTCAGGAATAAAATCTCCAGTAACTATGTAAGCATTTGAGGCTGCATTTAGAGATCATGCCTTAAGTGGTGGTATATGATGATGTCTCTACATACAGTGGGGCAAAAAGTATTTAGTCAGCCACCAATTGTGCAAGTTCTCCCACTTAAAAAGATGAGAGAGGCCTGTAATTGGCATCATAGGTAGACCTCATCTATGAGAGACAAAATGAGAAAAAAAATCCAGACAATCACATTGGCTGATTTGGAAAGAATGTATTTTCAAATTATGGTGAGAAATAAGTATTTGGTCACCTACAAACAAGATTTCTGGCTCTCACAGACCTGTACCTTCTTCTTTAAGAGGCTCCTCTGTCCTGCACTCATTAGCTGTATCAATGGCACCTGTTTGAACTTGTTATCAGTATAAAAGACACCTGTCCACAACCTCAAACAGTCACACTCCAAACTCCACTATGGTGAAGACCAAAGAGCTGTCGAAGGACACCAGAAACAAAATTGTAGACCTGCACCAGGCTGGGAAGACTGAATCTGCAATAGGCAAGCAGCTTGGTGTGAACAATTCAACTGTGGTAGCAATAATTAGAAAACGGAAGACATACAAGACCACTGATAATCTCCCTCGATCTGGGGCTCCACGCAAGATCTCACCCTGTGGGGTCAAAATGATCACAAGAACAGTGAGCAAAAATCTCAGGACCACACGGGGGGACCTAATGAATGACCTTCAGAGAGCTGGGTCTAACGTAACAAAGGCTACCATCAGTAACACACTACGCCGCCAGGGACTCAGATCCTGCAGTGCCAGACGTGTCCCCCTGCTTAAGCCAGTACATGTCCGGGCCCGTCTGAAGTTTGCTAGAGAGCATTTGGATGATCCAGAAGAGGATTGGGAGAATGTCATATGGTCAGATGAAACCAAAATAGAACTGTTTGGTAGAAACACAACTCGTCGTGTTTGGAGAAGAGAGAATGCTGAGTTGCATCCAAAGAACACCATACCTACTGTGAAGCACACAAAGGAACAAGAACGACCGATCCATGTACAGGACAGAATGAATGGGGCCATGTATCGTGAGATTTTGAGTGCAAACCTCCTTCCATCAGCAAGGGCATTGAAGATGAAACGTGGCTGGGTCTTCCAACATGACAATGAACCCAAACATACCGCCCGGGCAACGAAGGAGTGGCTTCGTAAGAAGCATTTCAAAGTCCTGGAGTGGCATAGCCAGTCTCCAGATCTCAACCCCATAGAAAACCTTTGGAGGGAGTTGAAAGTCCGTGTTGCCCAGCGACAGCCCCAAAACATCACTGCTCTAGAGGAGATCTGCATGGAGGAATGGGCCAACATACCAGCAACAGTGTGTGCCAACCTTGTGAAGACTTACAGGAAACGTTTGACCTCTGTCATTGCCAACAAAGGATATATAACAAAGTATTGAGAAGAACTTTTGATATTCACCAAATACTTATTTTCCACCATAATTTGCAAATAAATTCTTTCCAAATGAGCCAATGTGATTGTCTGGATTTTTTTTCTCATTTTGTCTCTCATAGTTGAGGTCTACCTATGATGCCAATTACAGGCCTCTCTCATCTTTTTAAGTGGGAGAACTTGCACAATTGGTGGCTGACTAAATACGTTTTTGCCCCACTGTACAGGCTCCATCTCTTACTGGAAGTAGGAAACTATTTATCCAGTTTGGAGAGCAACCATTGAACTATACTGTACACCCATAAATATACTACATGAAAGGACAGAAGAACACGTTACTTGAGCTACAGAAAGTCCAGTGCCTCTTGTCAACAGGCTCCATCACCTTCATCTTAGTTTCTGTGATGATATTTACAAATGTGTTCAGCGGTGCCTCTTTGTATGTGAATAAAATAGCTGTGTACCCATCATTGATGGTGTAACTGACAAAATGGCAGTCTTTACTAAAGCAACCTTTTCCTTTTCAGAGGGTTTAACAAAGCTTGGTGTGCATTTGTCAACTGAAACTGAATATAAAAATGAAAATTTTAACATTAGCACTCACACTAGCACTTTTAACTGGTCCCAGTGCAGTTCAGCCACTAGGGCTGGTTTATTTGTGTAGTGTGAATGCATTTAAATCGCATCTGGGACCACTTGAAACAGGTGGTTCTGGGCATAGTTCGCTTGTGATCCAGTATGGTTTGCTACAGTGTAAGTGCAAACCATGCCGGAGCACAGTTCACTCCATAGAAAACTGAGTCCCCCACCCTCCCTTACATCACAGTCCACCCCCCCCCATACTTTGTGCTGCTGCTGGGAAGAAGCTGGGGGAGGAGCTGGGAAGCAGAAAGTGCAGGAGAACCAGAAGAGGAGGCTGTTGAAATCTGCTGAATGCTGATGTTTAGGGATTTCACGGCTTTAAACCTGAAATAAATAACCTTGCAGACGAGAGCTCCAAATCATATATTAGTGAAAATACAGCTGTATGAGAGCACCCATGCCCTGCCCATCAGATGCTCTGGCTACATTGATTACAGTTCTCATTTTTATAGGGTTCCCTTAATACATGTTACACCCTTCATTGCTTATCAGTTTACAACACTTATGATGTATAGTGGACCAGTCTGCACATTTTATCAGTATCAATGGTGCATTCATACTTCACACGCCCAATAGTGCAGTGGACCTACATGTGCTCAATATAGCTGAATACACAACTGAATATATATGTTTTAAAATAAAAGTGCATATTTCTATATATGCCTTATAATAGCCATTTCTAAACCAATAAACCTTGCTCTAAAGCACACACACACATATACATATATATTGACTTAAGTGAACACTCTTATTACTGCTATTTCATTATATATATTGTTATGATGTAGGATATAGTAAGGATTACCTTTATCTCTATTCACGGAGACCAAGGGAGGCGGAGACGACTGGGTGCTGTGTCTGCACAGAGAGAAGCAGGTCTGTAGGAGGAGTTCTGTCCTCCTCTCAACTGCCAACTGCAGTGGGGGCAGAGATGAGGGGAGAAGTGCATGGGCCACATGAATTGGCCCACGGGCCTTGTGTTTGACGCATGTGGTGTAGTGCGAGTGCTCTGAAATGTGTCTGGGACCATTTGGAAGAAGTGGTCCTAGGCATGGCTCACTTGTGGTCTGGTACAGTTTACTTCAGGGTAAATGCAAACCATAAATGAGCACAGACCTCTCTATAGATCACAGAGCACAGTGGCAGGGATCACTTTGGTCTGGTTGACAGAGGTGATGATGTAAATGTGCTGGGGACACTTGCTTATAGCACAGTGTGAGTGCACACTAGTGGGAAGTGGAGGACAATCGAACTTGGTCATGGTTCATATCAGCTGTGCCCAATGTGAGTGCAGACCAGTGGAGGAGCAAGGTGGGGGGACAGTTAAACTTGGGCATGGTTCGACCCATGCCCAGTGTGAGTGCATCCTAAGAAAGATCTAATGCCTCAGATAGACTCGTGCTAGATACAAATTGTTTGATCAGGTTGGTTTCCAAAAATTCTCTTTTCAGGAACAGCTTGCAGAACAGGGATACTTAAATCCAAGGACCCTATTTTATGTATCTGTTCTGCCACGGCAATGGTAAAGAGTAATAAAAATAACTGTAATATCTCTAAAGATCATAAACAACCAATGTAAAAAGGCCCACATTTGAATATACCTTTAAACATTAAATTATACATATAGGTCTTTTCTGCATCTATTGTCCTGTATATCAATGACAACATTATTTCTTTAGTAAATGGGAATAAATTCTAGATAAGCTGCACAGTTATAGAAGACCGAGGAGTAAAATGGATGGAGAAGCTAAAAATAAACTGACTGTGTACTTTCCTCAGAATGTACTCTGAGAACAGACCCGTCTGCATAATCCCCTCAGCCACAAGGGTAAATATTTCTTTTAATGAACTCTCTTGCTGATATGGTAAGGCTGGAAGGGTGATCTTGGCTGCACATCACCTGCATTGTTCGCAGTGCAGCACATCGGGTCTCGTACAATTACCTTTATAAGAAAGGAGCTCACTGTCCATTGTAGGTAACTTTTCTGCTGTTGTAAGGAGAAAGAATATCTGTAGAACACATTGGTAAATATAATCATGAATATTTCAGCATGTATCAATGCAGACTGGAAAGGTGCTAGTCAGGATTTTTCAAAGCATCCTTACAGAAAACCAGAACAACTGTTCATTTAGTAGTCTTACATAATAATGTAGCAGTTCAGTGCTGACCCAGATTTGTAAAAAAGCAACATAAACTGGAAGGTTTAACATAGACTTAAATAAAGGTTTACGGCCCTACATGTTAACATAAATTTATGCTGGGAGCAGGGCAGTAAAACGGACCTAAAGAAACTCATAATCCAAATCCTGCCTTGGTTCCATGTGGCACTGTCAGGGCTCCCAGGTATGACCAGAGGTGTGTGACTGAAGCAGGGAAATGCAGACCTCAGATATGTTATGAACAATATAATTTATTAACACTAACAGTACAAACATAAACGCAGTGCAATACTAAAACATAATACAGTGCAAACAAACCAAACCAAACCACCCACAGATAACAGTACATACAAGCAAGCGTCGTCAGGCAGGCCGGGTCAATATCAATTGGGCAGGTAGGTACAGGGGGAGCAAGCGGAGAATGGTCGGGGTCACAGGCCAGGTTCAGCAGGTAGCAAGCAGCATAGTACAGAGGGTCAGGCAGAGGGATGGTCCGGGTCACAAGCCAGGGATCAGAACAGGTAGCAAGCAGCGTAGTACAGAGGGTCAGACAGAGGGATGGTCAGGGTCACAAGCCAGGATCAGAGCAGGAGAAATCAGCAAAGGAACAGAAACAGGATGCAGGACAGATACAGGGCCCAGGACAAACACAACACCAAGGCAGAGTCTGTGGGTCTGGCCATCCCTTAAATACCCCAGCATCATCAGTTACAGGTGTTAGCTGGCTGCAGAGTTGAGTCTCTGATTGCTGGGAACACCCGCTGGCCAGCCCTGGTACTGCAGATCAAAAGGCAGGTGAGTCCCACCATTGCTGGCCAGTCCATTCCTAACAGTACCCCCCCCTCAAGGAGCGGCCTCAGGACGCTCCAAACAGTCCTAGCTGGGCAAAATGTTCCACCGCCCGGGTCTGGCAACTGGCGGGATATCAAAGACTGGCACACCGGGCAGGACTCCGGGCAGCGGCACACCGGGCTGGACTCCGGGCAGAGGCACATCGAGCAGAGGCACATCGGGCAGGACTCCGGGCAGAGACACATCGGGCAGGACTCCGGGCAGAGGCACACCGGGCAGAGGCACATCGGGCAGGACTCCGGGCAGAGGCA
The DNA here is from genome assembly GCF_062004578.1 of Staurois parvus. Lineage (NCBI taxonomy): Eukaryota > Metazoa > Chordata > Amphibia > Anura > Ranidae > Staurois > Staurois parvus. The sequence goes on from NW_028318070.1 coordinate 1,618,118, forward strand.
CACCGGGCAGAGGCACATCAGGCAGGACTCCAGGCAGAGGCACATCGGGCAGGACTCCAGGCAGAGGCACATCGGGCAGGACTCCAGGCAGAGGCACATCGGGCAGGACTCCAGGCAGAGGCACATCGGGCAGGATTCCGGGCAGAGGCACATCGGGCAGGATTCCGGGCAGGATGGTATTGGTTGGAAAGAATTTTCGCTTTTTTCTGGTTTTAACTACTGGAGCACTGCAAGTAAACGCAGGTCTGCAAACGAATGGAGCAGCTGGAGACAGAGAAGAACTGGAGGATGGAACAGGAGAGGGAGCAGTTGCTACAGAGGGCTTTTTTACAGGGTTAAAGGCAGGATAGGTGCAGCGAGTGGGAACAGGGTACTGACATGCGGTAGATAGCCAAGTATACTGGGCTGTAACTGGAGGAGCTGGTGGGAATACAGGAGTAGAGTTAGAAGCAGGACTGGGTTTTTGTAAGCTGACTGAGGCTGGGTGCAACAAATCTGTCCATGTCTGCAGTAGGGGTTGAACAAAGCTGAGCTTACACAAAGCCTGTCTGGTCAATGACTGCACTGCGTTTATACAATCTCTCAGTGTCTGTGGTGAACATGTGGAATAACGCTCCAGAAAGTAACCCACATCATCCTCTAATAACCACACCAGGGACTCTACCTGGTCTGCACTAAATGGTGGCAAAAATTCATCCCTGCATTCGGGGGAACCAGATGAAACCAACTCTGCACAAACCTCAATCAATGGCTGCACCTCAGAGAATACTGTGCCCTGATCTACTAGAACATGAGCGAGCCGTATACATTCTAGCAATTCATCCCGGGTATACTCCTTCAGAGTTTGATAAGCATACTCCCTGTCATCAAACACTAGCAGATATAAATATTCAACCTCATCAAGATCCATCCTTCCCATCAACAAGCCAAGATGGCTTCCCTGTGCAGCCACTTCTGGTCAGGATTGGCCTTGGTGTAATGTCAGGGCTCCCAGGTATGACCAGAGGTGTGTGACTGAAGCAGGGAAATGCAGACCTCAGATATGTTATGAACAATATAATTTATTAACACTAACAGTACAAACATAAACGCAGTGCAATACTAAAACATAATACAGTGCAAACAAACCAAACCAAACCACCCACAGATAACAGTACATACAAGCAAGCGTCGTCAGGCAGGCCGGGTCAATATCAATTGGGCAGGTAGGTACAGGGGGAGCAAGCGGAGAATGGTCGGGGTCACAGGCCAGGTTCAGCAGGTAGCAAGCAGCATAGTACAGAGGGTCAGGCAGAGGGATGGTCCGGGTCACAAGCCAGGGATCAGAACAGGTAGCAAGCAGCGTAGTACAGAGGGTCAGACAGAGGGATGGTCAGGGTCACAAGCCAGGATCAGAGCAGGAGAAATCAGCAAAGGAACAGAAACAGGATGCAGGACAGATACAGGGCCCAGGACAAACACAACACCAAGGCAGAGTCTGTGGGTCTGGCCATCCCTTAAATACCCCAGCATCATCAGTTACAGGTGTTAGCTGGCTGCAGAGTTAAGTCTCTGATTGCTGGGAACACCCGCTGGCCAGCCCTGGTACTGCAGATCAAAAGGCAGGTGAGTCCCACCATTGCTGGCCAGTCCATTCCTAACAGGCACTTTTAAAAGAATGGCACTTAGCTACGATTTCCTAAAATTCTGGCAGTGTACCAGTTGCAGTTATTTTGTTTTTGCTTGGTTAAAAATGTGTTCCACATATGGATATATTATACATACAGTGGGGATCGAAAGTTTGGGCACCCCAGCTAAAAATTTGTATTAATGTGCATAAAGAAGCCAAGGAAAGATGGAAAAATCTCCAAAAGGCATCAAATTACAGTTTAGACATTCTTATAATATGTCAACAAAAGTTAGATTTTATTTCCATCATTTACACTTTCAAAATAACAGAAAACAAAAAAATGGCATCTGCAAAAGTTTGGGCACCCTGCAGAATTTATAGCATGCACTGCCACCTTTGCAAAGCTGAGACCTGCCAGTGTCATGGATTGTTCTCAATCATCGTCTGGGAGGACCAGGTGATGTCAGTCTCAAAGGTTTTAAATGCCCAGACTCATCTGACCTTGCCCCAACAATCAGCACCATGGGTTCTTCTAAGCAGTTGTCTAGAAAACTGAAACTGAAAATAGTTGACGCTCACAAAGCTGGAGAAGGCTATAAGAAGATAGCAAAGCGTTTTCAGATGTCAATATCCTCTGTTTGGAATGTAATTACGAAATGGCAGTCATCAGGAACAGTGGAAGTTAAAGCAAGATCTGGAAGACCAAGAACAATATCAGACAGAACAGCTCGCAGGATTGTGAGAAAAACAATTCAAAACCCACGTTTGACTGCACGATCCCTCCAGAAAGATCTGGCAGACACTGGAGTTGTGGTACACTATTCCACTATAAAGAGATGCTTGTACAAATATGGTCTTCATGGAAGAGTCATCAGAAGAAAACCTCTTCTACGTCCTCACCACAAAAATCTTCGTTTGAACTTTGCAAATGAACATATAGACAAGCCTGATGCATTTTGGAAACAAGTTCTGTGGACCGATGAGGTTAAAATTTAACTTTTTGGCCGGAATGAGCAAAGGTACGTTTGGAGAAGAAGGGGCACAGAATTTAATGAAAAGAACCTCTGTCCAACTGTTAAGCATGGGGTTGGATCAATCATGCTTTGGGGTTGTGTTGCAGCCAGTGGCACAGGGAACATCTCATGAGTAGAAGGAAAAATGGATTCAATAAAATTTCAGCAAATTTTGGATGGTAACTTGATGCCATCTGTGAAAAAGCTGAAGTTAAAGAGAGGGTGGCTTCTACAAATGGATAATGATCATAAACACACCTCGAAATCCACGGGCGATTACATCAAGAGGCGTAAACTGAAGGTTTTGCCATGGCCTTCACAATCTCCTGACCTCAACATAATTGAAAATCTATGGATAGACCTTAAAAGAGCAGTGCGTGACAGACAGCCCAGAAATCTCAAAGAACTGTAAGACTTTTGTAAGGAAGAATGGGCAAAGATACCTCAAACAAGAATTGAAAGACTCTTGGCTGGCTACAAAAAGCGTTTACAAGCTGTGATACTTGCCAAAGGGGGCAGTACAAGATATTAACTCTGCAGGGTGCCCAAACTTTTGCAGACGCCATTTTTTTGTTTTCTGTTATTTTGAAAGTGTAAATGATGGAAATAAAATCTAACTTTTGTTGACATATTATAAGAATGTCTAATCTGTAATTTGATGCCTTTTGGAGATTTTTCCATCTTTCCTTGGCTTCTTTATGCACATTAATACAAATTTTTAGCTGGGGTGCCCAAACTTTCGATCCCCACTGTAGTTAAATTGGTCCAGCTTGACCATATCTGGCCAATCCCAATGGAAGTAGTCCAGGTATCTCCACTAGCTTCTGGGTTCTGTGCCTAGTCGCTGGCCTGCTGTATTCTGAACACAAGAAGTCAAGCTGCTCAGCATGGGCACAAGCTTTGCACATTCTTAACCGCTTCCCGACCACCCTATAGCAGACCTACTGCTACAGGGCAGCAGAGGTGCGCAAAATCATGTATATATACGTAATTTTGTGTTTCCTGATAGGGGGCATGCACAAGCCACGCGCGTGCCCTACCCGAGCCACCATTCGTAGCCACGGCTGTCGATCACCGGGTCTCGGCTAGTGAATACCCGCCGGCGCCCAGTGATTACCGAGCATCTCCGACGGGGAGGAGGACCGTTAGTAAAAGCAGTCAGCTCGGGCACACTGCTCTGGATAGCTGTGCTCAGTGTGATTACAGTGAAGTCCACACACACCGTCCCCTATATAAAAACACTCCCTGCACACGAATAACCCTTTGATCACCCCTCATGTTACCCCCTTCCTGCCCAGTGCCATTAGTATAGTGTCAGTGTTTTATTTTTTCACTGATCACTGTATTGGTGTCACTGGGGATGTAAGTGAAACCAAGTCAGTTCCCCCCAGTGTCAGAATGCCCGCTGCAGTCCTACTATAAGTCGCTGATCGCCACCATTACTAGTAAAAAAAATAAAACTTCAATATCACCATTTGTAAACACTATAACTTTCACATAAAGCAATTAATTTACATGTATTGGGATTTTTTTTTTAGCAAAGACATGGAGCAGAATACATTTTGGACTACATTTTTTTACTGGACATGTTTAATAGCAAAACGTCAAACATATTGTTTTTTGTTCATAGCGCAAAAAAATTAAAATGCACAGGCACCAAAAGAAGGCTCAATTCGTGGGAAAAAAAAGATGTAAATTTCATTTGGGTGCAGAGTTGCATGCCCGCACAATTGTCAGGTAAAGTAATGCAAAAAAATGGCCTGGTCATGGGGGGGGGGGGGGTAAATCCCAGGAGGGCAAGTGGTTAATGAATGCAAAGGGTTTCCTCTTTGGACAAAGTAGAGAGCATGATGTGACCACCGACCACTCCACCTCACCTCATCCAATCAGGGAACACTTTGAGTTCACTCAGACAATACAAAGCATTCTATGACTGGCATCTGGCACCCATAGTTCCATAGGTACCAATGTAACTGCGCATAAAATATCCAAACCTGGAATTCATCTTTAAATCTGACTGGTTGGATCACAAGTTCTCTCAGATCCATCAAACTTTCTAAGAAATGGCACAGTTGTCAGTTTGCCAGTCCAGGTCTATATTCATATTATTGAGAGATATAGATCTTCTAAAAATATGCACAAGATAAAGGGGTCTGTTTATCAATGCATTCACTCAAGATTCACTCAACTTTAACCCAAGATTCCAATTTGCACACTTTATCACAGTGCTTTTCACAAATGTCTAAAGCAGCAGACCCCAACCTTTTTGGCAACAGAGACCGGTTTTATAGTCGGGAGGGGGGGGATTCACAGAGTCCGACCTCACCTGCTGGACCTAGACGATTATAATGGTGTACATGGTTTACAACTTGTACCTTGATTCACTTAGGTTTGTGATGAACATTTGCTTGCACACTACCAATTTCATTCATTGTATTTGAGGCATGTATTTTTTACCAAGTTTGAAAAATGCACAATTTTGATAACTGTGGCCTTTTACCTGTTTTGTGTCCATGCTGCTCCGGAGGCGATGAAGATGCATCACTTGTGGTTTATGCTAGCCGATACTGTACTCTAACTCAAATAGCCACTGTGTTCCATCCTGAGGAAGATCATCTGAAACGCGTTGAAATACATGTGGATTTTTCTTTGGAATCCTTACATCTATGTGAACCTAAAGGCAAACATATTTTTATGACTTTCATAGTGTCTTATTCTTGATTTGAATGTTCTGCTCATATATCAGTGTTTTTGCTTTTCTCCATGTCCCTCAAACAGTCCATGGCTACATATCAGTCCTCTGTGTATGTGTATATTGGTCCTCATCCTACTTCACATCACAACCTTCCTTTATATCACAGTTTCTCCTTTAAAGCAGTCCCAGAGTGTTCTCAGTTCTTCTTCACTTCACAGATCACATTTACATTACAATGACCCTAGCAATAACAGCTATTCAATCACAGTGCCCCCTTTCAATCTCTGCCTCCCCTGCACAGTCCTACCTTCAGCAGAGCAGAGGCAGTTATCAGCCTATGTGACCTCTCAAGGGTCTCCCACCCCACTGATGTCATCCTATCAGCAGGGTAGGGGGCAGGAGGACCTGCAGATCTAGACGGAGGGCAGTAGCTGCACAACTTATGTTAAGAGGGTGATTACCACTTGCTCTATGATCTGAAGCTCCTCCCACCCTCTGCTCTGATGAAGGAATTACATAATTGGCAGGCTGGAAGATCGAGGAAAGGACACATGGGCTGCTAAGTGGCACAGCTGCAGAGCGGACAGGACTATCAAAGACATCGGTCGCCACTCACCTCCTGCTGTGCAGCCCACGTATCAAAAGGCCATGGACTGGTATCAGTCCGAGGCCCAGGGGTTGGGGGCCCCTGGTCTAAATGACCTTTAGTAAGGATTAGCATGGTGAAAACAGCATTTACCTACAGAAAAATGGCTTTACTGTACTATTCATCCAATTTATCGCTGTTTTTTTAAACAGTTTCAGCACCATGGACAGCAGATTCGATTGAAAGTGGAACTTCACTCTCTCAATCAACATTGACCATTTTAAATCTTTATGCAGCTAGCATTAGTAAACAGATTAGAAAGTATATCATATTAATCTATTTTAAACTTTTTTTTACATTTCTTTGGTTACTTCTTGGTTTCCAGGCCTAAGCAAATGATATCATGCATCCAAGGAGTCTTCAGGAGGGGAGGAGGGGTTTTCTCAAGTAAGCACACCCTTCTCTATGCATGCATGAGCTAAGGGCAAATGGATTCTTGGAAGTAAATGCTACCTGACTCATCTGCCCTTACTCAAGATGGTCATGGCCACAAAAGCTAGGGGTTGTTTTTCTAAGTGAATTCTCAGCAAAATAAAGCATGGAGGCATGGAGGGATTGCCAAGTGAATCTTTAATAAATAGAGCCCTCAAAAAAATGAATATGCAAAGTATCTAATCACTGTTTAAATATGACATGCTAAGAAAGATACAGTAAGTGGGCAGACAGGTCGCACCATGTTATAAGGCATAAACACAGGATTGTCATTTTTCTGAAACTCCGTAGGGGGGTAAGCTTTGTGGCCAATTTAGATATGAGCAGTGCTTGGCAGCGTTTAAATGAGAATATAATACAAATTGTCAGCAAGCGAAAAAGCTGCCATAAGAAGACACAAGTTGTCTGAGCTTTGAGCAACAATTTGAATATTAACTTTCTGATTAAAAAATGTTTTTCCCCAAATGTCCTTTACCTTATCTTTCCTGAAAATCATTCCCCTTGCTACAGACCAGCTGGTGACCCTCTTCTCCTTCTGCAGTCATCTTCTTGAGATAGTGGACCTATAGCTTTTTTCCATAGGCCTTTGAAGGAAGGCAATTTCTCAGCAGACTTACAGATTTCAGATGACATCTTGACTCTCAAGCGAAGAAGTCAGACACACAGTAAATTGAGCTAATAAATGGGATTCTTTTATTCATAGGTCTGCACAGGTATAATGATTTTCTTTGCTCAAGCCCAGATGTTTAAAGTGTGCCCTGGCCATTAACCGAGGCAATTGAAGAAGCCAAAACACCACTGCTTATTAGGCTGTCTATTAGTATTTAAATCTGTACAGCAGAGTTGGGCCATCTCCAACTTGTCATTTAAAAATGTCTAATAATAAAGCCTGAACAGTGTTCCTGAGTCACGTTAAGAAATTCTGCTGTGCATAATGTATTCGTACATGAAAATACCACTGTCATTTAGATGGACTTTAGATTTCTTTCTGGCTTTTAATTTTCTTTTTTTCATTGGCCAGATTAGAGAACATTTTTATGTATCAGTAATTTCCACATGAGTAGGCTTAATTACCTTTTCCTCTTTACTTATTTTGCTATATTTAAATTCTGTCTCTATCAATAAGTTAGCTGTGCTCCCTGTAACCTCCTTTCTTGTTGTTAAAGCTTCCCAACTTAGGTTTAATTATGGATTTACTTTTGGAATATTTAAAAGGCAAACTGTAGGAGAAAAAAAAGAAAAAGATATTTCACATTTGTGTGGACACTGATGAGGGGAAGGTGTTCTATAGTCCAGTCCTCGCTGATCCTCCATAGAAACTGTAGTGTTTTCATGTTAGGTCAAGAAGTGTGTTACTCACCAGATCACCAGGAGGAAATTAACCACTTCCAGACCGGACACTTTTACCCCCTTCCTGACCAGACCAATTTTCAGCTTTTAGCGCTATCACACTTTGAATGACAATTGCGCGGTCATGCAACACTGTACCCAAATGAATTTTTTACCATTTTTTTGAGACAGATAAAGCTTTATTTTGGTGGTATTTATTCACCACTGGGATTTGTATTTTTTTTGCTATGTAAATGAAATGTCCAAAAATTTTGAAAAAATGTTTTTTTTAAATAAAATTTGGCAAATAAATAATATTTCATCATAAATCTTAGCCAAAATTTATTCCGTTATCATTTTAGTAAAAAAAAAAAAAATCCAAATTAGTTGATAAGCAAAAATTATAATTTTTAAACATTTTTTTTTTACATTTTTATTTTATTTTTTTATATTAGTTTTTTTATTTTTATATACTGTCACCCTAGCAGTACAGTGTCACCATGGTGACACTGTACTACTTGTGGGGGGTGATGATTTTTTTTTTTTTTTTACACTGATTGCTTTTACACCCATATAGGATGTAAAAGCAATCATTTCTCTTTCTCTCTGTGTGCATTCTTGCACTCACTGAGAAGTACTGAGTGAGCTGTGATTGGTCACAGCTTGTCACATGGTACAAGGCTTTTGTGAATAGCCTTGTACCATGTGACCTCTGTGATCATTCACAGATTTCACACGCAGTAAGCAATGATGTCAGAAGTGACATCTTGCTTACTACTTTGCATGTGATCACTGATTGGCCAATCAGTGATCACATGATCGGGACCTCGTACAGAGGTCCCGTCCGACGATCGGTGTTTCACTGCGGGCACCGGATCGCGGTGTTGCGCGCTCCCAGGGAGCGTGCACAAGCAGGGTGCGGGGAGGCCGTTTATAGACGGCCACCCGACCCTGCAGTGCCACCGTCCGACCGTTTATATACAACGGCCGGACGGGAGGTGGTTAAAGGAGAAAATGCCTAAAAAAAGAAAACAAACGCAGTCACAACTTTTAAGGATTGGTAAGCTTCATTAGGTTTGTTCTTGGGCTTAAATATACTTTAAAAGCATTATATGGACGGTACAAGAGGTGAGGTCACCAATGTCTCTTAGAGATTAAAGAAGCTGCTATGCTTTCATCTTTTCAGCAATCATGATAAACAGTCTGGGAGGGACATAAAAATATTCAGTGCACATCTTATCATATTGCCATCTAATATTGGATTATGGAATCTACTAAAAAGACCGTCACGCAGCTATGACCAAAGGGCCTCACAAGTAGACGTATGACTAGAAAACACAAAGCCTTAATGAAAGGGTTAATCAGAGACTCTCTTCATATCTTATACAATTGTGCTCAGCCATTTAATAACAAGGAGTACTGTTCTGTTGTATCATGGTTCTGCTTGAATAAAGAGCAATCACGGTTCCTTTTCATGGACTAAGCTGCTTATTCAGCAGTATCTGGACATTTTATGAGCATGTGCATATGAAAGCAGAACTTAATATGTACAGTTTTTTAGCAGGATAAAAACTTTATTCAACAATGTCTCTTTTTCTTTCTTGTAACACTTGTTGCAGTGCTACCCCCAAAAGAAGCTGCTTGGGTTCTCTGTTCTATGCCTCAACGAACAACCTCAGCCCCCTCTGACACACCAGGTTAAGCAAAGAGCATACTGCACTACTGTTACTAGCACAAACATACCCTGAATACCATCCATACACTACAGGTCAGTATCAGGAAGCAAACACTAGAATTGTTAGGAATAAAGAACTGCGTTATAAAGTAATGAATTAACATATATGGCAATACGTATATATGTAACAGGTAGAATGCAACTCAAACACAATCCTCTAGACATAAGTTACTAAATTGTAGTTGTTTAGAATAAGGATAGATTAAGCCATACCTGGTAGTCTGCAAATCATCATCAAGCAATGGTAAATGGTACTGTAGTAAGTTTCCTGCAACCAGTGTACTATGCTGCTAGAGTGCAATCTAGGGATGACTATGGTAAGACCCATGTCTACTGCAATGGTACCCCTTACTTTAGGCAGTGAGTGAAGTCCTTGCAGAGCAGCTTGTCAAAAAAGAAAGTCCTATGTCCTAGTTCAGGGGTCTGCAACCTTTAAGACATAAAGAGCCACTTGGACCCGTTTCCGAAGGGAAAAAAAAGACTGGGAGCCGCAAAACCATTGCAACATTTATAACAAATCCGACACTGCATATATTGCAAAAAGCACTCTGGTCATGAAGGGGGTTTAAGGGCCCAGTAAGCAAAGGGTTAATCAGGGCCACAGTGTATCGTCATAATCACAATCATAGCCTTAGGTCAGTGGTGGGCAACCTTTTTTTTCAACTGAGCCAAATCTCGCCAAAACCACAATTGAAATTTATTTTGACAGCCACATTTTTAAAACTGAAAATACATCCCCATATAGTAATTCATCCCCCATAGTAATTCATCCCCCATAGTAATTCATCCCCATATAGTAATTCATCCCCCATAGTAATTCATCCCCCACATAGTAATTCATCCCCCATAGTAATTCATCCCCCATATAGTAATTCATCCCCCATATAGTAATTCTTCCCCCATAGTAATTCATCCCCCATATAGTAATTCATCCCCCATATAGTAATTCTTCCCCCATATAGTAATTCATCCCCCATAGTAATTCATCCCCCATATAGTAATTCATCCCCCATATAGTAATTCATCCCCCATAGTAATTCATCCCCCATAGTAATTCATCCCCCATATAGTAATTCATCCCCCATATAGTAATTCATCCCCCATATAGTAATTCATCCCCCACATAGTAATTCATCCCCCACATAGTAATTCATCCCCCATAGTAATTCATCCCCCATAGTAATTCATCCCCCATATAGTAATTCATCCCCCATATAGTAATTCTTCCCCCATAGTAATTCATCCCCCATATAGTAATTCTTCCCCCATAGTAATTCATCCCCCATATAGTAATTCTTCCCCCATAGTAATTCATCCCCCACATAGTAATTCATTCCCCATAGTAATTCATCCCCCATAGTAATTCATCCCCCACATAGTAATTCATCCCCCACATAGTAATTCATCCCCCACACAGTAATTCATCCCCCACATAGTAATTCATCCCCCATATTGTCTCAATTCACTTACCTTTGCTCCGCGCGTTCCTCTCGCTGTGTTCCCGCGCCGTTCTGGTCTTCAGGGCGGACTGAGAGAGGAGTTTGTCACTCTGCCCCGCCTACATCCTGGCTGCCCCACCTACATCCTGACAGCCAATGTTCCACGCTCCGCGGGCCGGATTTTTGAGGAGGGAGGGGAGCGGGCGCCCGGCACACAGAAGAGCCGCATGTGGCTCGCGATCTGCGGCTTGCCGACCACCTGGTGGGCAGTGTGCTCCGGAGCCGCAGCAAAGATGAAAAAGAGCCGCATGCGGCTCCGGAGCCGCGGGTTGCCGACACCCGTCCTAGTTCTTCAGCCGGCTAACACTGGGGCCCAGTCTTTACGGTGATGCACATAAGTGCAGTCCCAGTAACGTTTGCATGCAGTGGTAAGGAATGCTAGTCGAATGTCCAGCCTGTAAGTGCTCAGTCTCTACTAGCAAAGACAGGTCAATGGCAGTTCTGCCCTCTCACCAATCCCAGCGATATTGCAGCAACGATCCCATTGTTTAGATGTTCTCTGGATCTGTCTGCAATGGCTCCGGTCCTCAGGCCACAGGTATACAGTGCTCTGGTCTGTCTGCAGCAAATTTCAGTGCACTGTCAATAACTCAGTCCTCAGCCTCTGCGCACTCTGATACGCTCTCTCTCTGGTCCCCAGCACACAGAACCCCAATCTCTGGTTCAGGCAGGTGTGCTCATTCTGGTCTCCATATGACAGTAAAGGAAGATCCAGCATATGCAGCCTGGGCAATACAGTCTTTCCTCCTCCCTCACACTGACTCCTTTTGGGTACTGTAGTTAAATGGTCCATAGGATTCCACAACATGGCTCCTATTCAGGAGCTCCTTTGGCTTGTCTGCTCCCTTTGCCGATAGGAGGAAGACAATGTTGCTAGATCCAACATGAACAGTTCAATGAGGGTATAGAAAGCAGCTGTAGCACAGTGTCCTAATCTGCTCTGTTTATCTCTAGCTAAGCATCTGACTACACTTGCATTGCACAGCAGTGTAATTCCATGGTACCGGAAATATCTGCCAGGCCACAAACTTTTTTTAACCTAAGATTGACAGGCCGAACATAATTACAATGGCCATAAAGTAAATCATATCACCTTCAAGATCTACAAACTAATGTACAGTAATTACATATCAGAATTCATAAGGTGCCATAAGCTCCCCCAATTGTTACCAAATCTTGGACATTCCTACAAAAATATTGGCTCTCTAAATGTCAGTATTTGCATAGGCACATCCTCCCACATGGAAATTCTTGGGTCTGGAAATATATTGCTCAGATATTGAGCAACAGCTTGTGGGGGGTAAGAGAGGGGTGCCTAGTCTCCCAATGTTTGGAACTTCAGGCTTTCCCGGGGAAAATAGGCTATGACAGTACTCTGGGGGAGCAAGCTGCCAGCACCAGGCTTGATTTTGTAGTGCTTATTTCATAAAAGCATGTTACTTGTCATAGACTTTAAACTTTTCAGATTTAACTATTTCATCTGAAGATGAACACACATTTTTAAATCTATGATTGGACTAAACTTTACCCGCTTCCCAACCGCCCTAAAGCAGAACTATTGTTAAAGGGTGGCAGGGCTGTGGAAAATCACGTATAGATATCTGATTTTGTATTTCCAGGTAGGGGGCATGCCCTACCCATGCCACCATTGGTGGCTTTAGCTGTCAATCACCGGGTCCCGGCCAGAGATTCCCAGCCAGCACACGGTGATCGCCGAGGAACACTGACGGGGGAGAGGTCTGTATGTAAACAATAAAGATCTCTCCCCTATCAGCTCCAGCTCTAAATAGCAGAGCAGTACAAAGCAGTGTGCTTACACTGTAAAACACAAACACAGCACACAGTAAAGCAGCACACAGTTAACCCTTTGAGCGCCCCAGATGTTAACCCCTTCCTGCCCAGTGTCATTAGTACAGTGTCAGTGCTTTTATTAGCACTGATCACTGTATTAATGTCACTGGGGATGTCAGTGACAGTCAGTTCCCCCCCGTGTCAGAATGCCCACCGCAGTCCCTCTAAGTCACGGATCGCCGCCATTACTAGTATAAAAAAAATTAATAAAAAGTCCAGTATATATACACCGCCATTTGTAGACGCTAGAACTTTCACGTAAACCAATTAATATACACTTATTGGGGTTTTTTTTAGCAAAGACATGTAGCAGAATACATTTTGGCCTAAATTTATGCCGAAATGTGATTTTTAAATTTTTTTTTAATGGACACCTTTAATAGCAAAAAGTCACATATATTGTTTTTTTTTGTTTATAGCGGAAATAATAAAAAACGCAGAGGTGATCGAATACCACCGAAAGAAAGCTCCATTTGTGGGAAAAAAGGACATACATTTAATTTGCATGCAGTGTTGCATGACTGCACAATTGTCAGTTAAAGTAACGCAGTGCCATATCGCAAAAAATGGCCTGGTCAGGAAGGGGGGTAAATCCGCTGGAGGGCAAGTGGTTACAGACAATGGATGCCTTTGCTTACCACTCTGTGGGGGGAGATGTACTAAAATTGAAGCACTCAGAATCTTCTAACTTCAGCTTATTCAATTAAGCTTTGACAATAAATCCTGGCAGCTGATTGGTTTCTATGCAGAGCTGCACTAGATTTTGCACTTTCCAATTTTAGTAACTCTTCCCCCGTTATCTTTCATTTTTGTGACTTTGCAGCAGAACTAGCAAAATTCATTCTCCAACTTTCTCTACATGTCCTGGGGTAGCAGTTTCCACCACAGATGACTGATTGTCACTTGTCGCTCTCTTTTTGAGCAGGGTGACCTGTCAATGTCAGAATGTGAGGTGCATCAACAAATGAGATGTTATGTAGGGTATCTCACAGAACCTACCAGTGACCAAAATAGCACATGAAGTGACATCACGGAGAATAAAACTTTGATTTTTGATCACAGAAAAAAAGTTCTTTAAATCTGGTCATGCAAAACTGTACATAAGGAGAGCCAGGATGATGGAGGGTAGGGGGTATAAAAGACTGCAACCCATAACTCAGCTGTACAAAATACAACATATTTGTGCTGTCTTGTGATAGGCAGTGTTCTTTTAGAATGTGACAGAGTGCAGATTTCAGAGGGTGTTCCAGAATTCTTTACCAGAGGCAAATCAGAACAATTAAACAGTTATTTTTGCTTGGAGACCATTTATGTAGTGAGCAGACCAGCAGAAGGCCAGGCACAGATGGTAAGGGAACGCACTTAGATCCTTCCCTCTATTTACAATGTTCCCTTCTGCAACCTTCTGTTTTCCAGCACTAAAACAAAAATTACATTATAGGCAAAATAAACAGCAAGTCCTTCTTAAATGTAATGAAAAGGCCCGTATTAAACCGGCCGTATCTAAAGAGTCCCTCAGTGTAAGCTTTGTGCAGATGCCTGTTAAACAAGGTATTCCTACGATATTTCACAATGGTGTAAGAGTTTAGGAAAGCAAGGAGCAGCACAAGGTCCGGGGGGAGATATTAATAACAACACATCCCCGGCTTGATTTGTGTAGTCTTTAATCCGTCCCTTAGATGCTGAATTGTAACAAACTCCGTTGCAATAACCTCTCTCCTGCAAAGCTTTTTGTCTTTGGCTTTCTCGCTAATTATTTTGCTTTAGTTGTGGTCTGATTTGAGGAGGTTGTTGCTCTCTAGAGAATCTGACTGCAATGCGCTTTTATCATCTAAAACAAAACAAAAAAAAACCCCACGTATCCTCTGTAAACAAAATAAGCAGTTGTATTAATGTCTGCAGCACAAGCTGTTTAATTTCAAAGAGAGAATGAGAGTAGGGGGCATTTGATGATAGAGGAATCGCTGATTCTAGGAGAGTAACGTGAGCACCTAGTCTCTTCATTAGTGTGAGGATCTCTCACATAGAAAGAGAATTGAAGTTTTCACATCTCCCACTTGAAACAACAGACTCGGAGAAATGTAGTATGGGATGGGATCAAACTGCGAGCTCTGACATTTATTTTTAGAAGCCTTATAATTACACCAGCGGTACATGTACACAAAAGAACGCAGATCCTTTGAAACAGTAGTTATTACTTTTTCTGGAACAGATTAGATTGGGCGCAGTGCACAGTTTATAATGGAACATACCGTTCATCTATATACTTGTCAAGCTTAGGCGCTGACCTTTCCAATTCTGCACATTTGTTTTATTCCATCCTTTATCAGTCCTCTGTGGTGCATTTGCTAATTACAAAGTGGCAGAGAAAAAGATTTTCAAATTAATTTACATAGATGAGGGGGAAAAAAAGAGAACGTTTTCCAAAATGATTCCAAAAGAAAATGAAAGTGACACTAAACTCTGGTTTTAAAAAATCCATTTAAAGCGGTTCCTGTCTGATTTCTTGCAAGCCGCTCTGCACTTTGTGAATGGTCCAGCAGCCTTCTGGGACCTGTGATGTGTCCTCAAAGGTTGCAGGCGGGAGGGGTGCTGGGGGAGAGGAGGAGAACTTTCGGTAGAGCACCATGGCGATCAGAGGAAAAGTGGAAGTGGGTACTGTTGTCACATCAATTGGACGGGGTGCTGCTGCCACCCCCCCAAAAAGTGCCAAAAATAGAAGTGGGGGAGGAGAGCATAAAGCAGAACTTTTTAGGGTGAAGTTCTGCTTTTAGCATATACTGTATTCTTAACTCAAAAAAGTCCCTTCTATTGCTCCCAGCCTTCTTCAAATCTCTAAATTCCTTTTTTTCTGCTCCTGTTATCTGACTTCCAATTAGAAGGTAGCTATGTTTGTTCTCCATGTCTCACTGTATGTTGGAACATAGCCACCCTTTCTTGCTTGCTCCTGAAATGGACTGTGGGATTTGCAGTGTACATAGGGCAGGACACATGATCACAACTAATGTGCACTGCTCGTTCCAAACAAACTAAAGTGAGGGGGAAAAAGAAGACATATGGGAGCTCACAGAGAACGTTATGAGGAGGCAGAAAAGCATAGTAAAACAATTTCAATAGATCACAGGACCATTAGGTAGTTGATGTGTATGGATTATTGTTGGAGAAAATATATTTACTGTATATTGTTTAGTGTCACTCTAAGTCAAAGGGAAATTAACTAAAGATGCAAGCTGGTTGATATCAGATTTCCATAGATTACTTTATTAATTTAATTTATTGTAATAAAGAAACTGGTTTAAAGCTGAACTCCTAGCAAACACAAACCTATGGGCTTGCCTACACCTGTGGCAAGGTCTGTTGCACCTCTGAACATTGATTCAGGCTCAGATCACTTTTCAGAGGCTTTTGACAAGAGGTGAGGAGGAAAGATATCCCTTCCTCACTGCCCGTTTTAACCCCCTAAATCCTAAACTACCGTATGGGAACCACATGCATTGAAAGTAATTGTGGGACAGTTGCAGCATGGCACCTTTTACTTTAATGGGTTGTGTCCCGCGGGTGGCAGTGCTCAAAAAATGTGAGGGGGGATATAATTCTAGAAATGGCCATGAAGCAAAGTTGTGTGGCATGTGTACAGCACAACCACTGCCTTTGCAGCTTAAAAGAGAAGTTCGAGAATTGAAAAAACAAACTTACATACTGATCTAGGTGGATGCAGCATCAGTCCAATGCAGTGGACAGCCTTCCTGGAAAAGTTGAAGCTGTTATAGCTGCAAAGGGCGGGCCAACTTAATATTGAACCCTACGGACTAGGACTGGGATGACATTAAAGTTCATGTGCGTGGAAAGGCAGGCGGCCCAATACTTTTGGCAATATAGTGTATGTGCAACTGCGGGCTGGAAAATACCTCCACCATCTATGATTGGCTGTCAGCATTGACTGTCTCCCAGTGGGATGGCTTAGGTGATGTTGGACTAATTTCCAAACACACTTGAGCTCATCACTGGTGGAGATCTAAAAAAATTTGAATATCCTCAAGTGTAAAATGCAATGCATTAGAGAAAATACAAGTGAGGTTGGCAAGTGAGTGATTTGGAAGATGCACAGGGCCCAGTTCTTTTTATCCTAAGATAAAAACTGAAACAAAAGATGCAAAAACCATCAAGTCGAAATCTGGAGGATCATTGAGCTTTAAATACAGTCAGGTCCATAAATATTGGGACATCGACACAATTCTAATATTTTTGGCTCTATACACCACCACAATAGATTTGAAATGAAACAAACAAGATGTGCTTTAACTGCAGACTGCCAGCTTTAATTTGAGGGTATTGACATCCAAATCAGGTGAACGGTGTAGGAATTACAACAGTTTGCATATGTGCCTCCCACTTGTTAAGGGACCAAAGTAATAGGACAATTGGCTTCTCAGCTGTTCCATGGCCAGGTGTGTGTTATTCCCTCATTATCCCAATTACAATGAGCAGATAAAAGGTCCAGAGTTCATTTCAAGTGTGCTATTTGCATTTGGAATCTGTTGCTGTCAACTCTCAAGATGAGATCCAAAGAGCTGTCACTATCAGTGAAGCAAGCCATCATTAGGCTGAAAAAACAAAACAAACCCATCAGAGAGATAGCAAAAACATTAGGCGTGGCCAAAACAACTGTTTGGAACATTCTTAAAAAAAGGAACGGTGAGCTCAGCAACACCAAAAGACCCCGAAGACCACGGAAAACAACTGTGGTGGATGACCGAAGAATTCTTTCCCTGGTGAAGAAAACACCCTTCACAACAGCTGGCCAGATCAAGAACACTCTCCAGGAGGTAGGTGTATGTGTGTCAAAGTCAACAATCAAGAGAAGACTTCACCAGAGTGGATATAGAGGGTTCACCACAAGATGTAAACCATTGTTGAGCCTCAAAAACAGGAAGGCCAGATTAGAGTTTGCCAAACGACATCTAAAAAAGCCTTCACAGTTCTGGAACAACATCCTATGGACAGATGAGACCAAGATCAACTTGTACCAGAGTGATGGGAAGAGAAGAGTATGGAGAAGCAAAGGAACTGCTCATGATCCTAAGCATACCACCTCATCAGTGAAGCATGGTGGTGGTAGTGTCATGGTGTGGGCATGTATGGCTGCCAATGGAACTGGTTCTCTTGTATTTATTGATGATGTGGCTGCTGACAAAAGCAGCAGGATGAATTCTGAAGTGTTTTGGGAATATTATCTGCTCATATTCAGCCAAATGCTTCAGAACTCATTGGACGCCGCTTCACAGTGCAGATGGACAATGACCCAAAGCAGACTGCAAAAGCAACCAAAGAGTTTTTTAAGGGAAAGAAGTGGAATGTTATGTCAATGGCCAAGTCAATCACCTGACCTGAATCCGATCTGAGCATGCATTTCACTTGCTGAAGACAAAACTGAAGGGAAAATGCCCCAAGAACAAGCAGGAACTGAAGACAGTTGCAGTAGAGGCCTGGCAGAGCATCTCCAGGGATGAAACTCAGCGCCTGGTGATGTCTATGCGTTCCAGACTTCAGGTTGTAATTGACTGCAAAGGATTTGCAACCAAGTATTAAAAAGTGAAAGTTTGATTTATGATTATTTTTCTGTCCCATTGCTTTTGGTCCCTTAACAAGTGGGAGGCACATATGCAAAGTGTTGTAATTCCTACACCGTTCACCTGATTTGGATGTAAATACCTTCAAATTAAAGCTGACAGTCTGCAGTTAAAGCACATCTTGTTTGTTTCATTTCAAATCCATTGTGGTGGTGTATAGAGCCAAAAATGTTAGAATTGTGTTAAAGTCCCAATATTTATGGACCTGACTGTATGTTACATACACAGGGTCCTGCAGAATTTTTGGACTGATTTGGCTGTCCTTGCCTTGAAAATGCTGAGCCCCGCTGACCTAGGCTACTGAGGCAGATGCTGCAACATTCTCACACACTGAATTCTTTGTCTGAGGCCTTTAGGAAAAGCCATTGGTAGATTTGTGGTTGGCGATTCTAACAGTATTTTAGATCAACGCTTAACTTTTACTTTCTTCCTAAGCAAGTGCCCCTTAAAATAGAAGACGGCAGGTCACTAGAGTGAAAGATTCTGGAGTTTTTCATATGCGAGCTATGTATCCTCCGATCCTATCCACTGATATTTTATTAATGTTCTGCTTTATTCTTCCGCCAAAACTGCATTTCTCAAATAGCAGAATGGTGCCCACAGACACATTCCCAGCCCCATCACCATCTCACTGTGAACAGTTACTTCATTTCAGGATCTGCCAGAACTGGATGTGTACATTATGCTGTGCTCAATTTATATGTTTTTCTTTTCTTTGTGGTATTTTATCCACATACAATACAAATCAAATGAAAGAAATTGAATCACAGCATGCAAATATAAATAAAAGCATTGAAAAACACAGATGGAATAAACTGAAATAGATTTATGTTTGTTTAATAAATGCAAAAAAAAATACCCATTGATCCTGACAAAAAAAAGCAGTGCTGTCCTGCACACTTTGCAGTATTATCCCAAGCAGTCTTAAAGTAAACCGCCACACAAATTTTCTTTTTAATTGGGCCCCCTGCATGTTTAAGTTATAATTTACTAGTATGCATCACTGCCACAAAACTCCCATGCTTCCATCTTCACCTGGTGTTCCTTCTTTGTGCTCTGGCAGTATGAATGGCCGGGGCCACAATGACGTCACTCCCACACATGCCATGTCGGCCATGGTGCAGCGCTCTGCATTTCAAGGCACACTGTATTCCTTGAAAAAATAAAAATAGAGTTTACTACCACTTTAAAGTAGAATTCTGGGATATACCTCCGGGTACTCCGGTTTCCTCCCACACTCCAAAGACATGCTGGTAGGTGAATTGGATCCTGTCTAAATTGTCCCTAGTATGTGTATGTATGAATGTGAGTTAGGGACCTTAGATTGTACGCCCCTTGAGGGTTAGGGAATGTACAATAGATATGTAAAGCGCTGCGTAAATTGACGGCGCTATATAAGGACCTGTAATAAATAAATATACCTTACTAATTTTAAAAAGTCCCCTACACCTGTAAATACCTATTCTGACTACCCTGTGCAAGATTGATTATCTGGATCTGTAAAGACCTATTTTCTGGTCTGGTCACATGTTCAACCCAGTGTCAGATGGCAGCTGCTTCGGGGAGAAGAGGGAGTGCCCAAAACAGATTGGCCATAGTAAGCCTATGGGTGACGTCACCACTCCCAGGGATTGCCAGCCATTATTGAGCAATCTTTGCTCTCCTCTACAGTTGACCGACTGACACAGGGGAGATAATGAGGCTGGACTGAAGCAGGCTGAAAATAGGTAAGTATACAGATCTTACACAGGTTAATTCGAGTACAAA
Source organism: Staurois parvus (assembly GCF_062004578.1). NCBI lineage: Eukaryota > Metazoa > Chordata > Amphibia > Anura > Ranidae > Staurois > Staurois parvus. The sequence continues at coordinate 1,638,324 of NW_028318070.1, forward strand.
TATGTGTATGTGTGGGGGGGGGGGGGGGAAGGGGCAGTATTAAGATTAAGTGGTTCAAAAGCCTAAACATTTTTTGCCTTAATGCACCCCTTGCATCAAGGTAAAAAACGTTTAGGTTAAAATATTGTGCCCTCACTTCCACTCTAATACTTTTCCCACTTGATCCAGAGCTGTGCCCATCTGTAGTATCACTCTGCTCTTTTCCGCCCTGTCACAGGCTTTTGCTGAGAACAGTGGGAACCATTGGTGCAGGGGGCGGGCCCGAGGCGTCTGTGTCAATGGATGCAGGCAGCGTGGCTTGGGATTGAGCCAGCAGGTGTGCCATGATAAGAAGCAGCAAGATGAGGAGCCAGGAGTGTGGGTGGGTGACCCGAGAAGAGGCGGATCGGGACCAGGGGCAGACTGACCATTCGAGCATAGTATAGACAGTAGACCTGTTTGTTATTTTAAAGTAATAAAATGTAAGCCTTTACAATCACTTTAGCAAGGTATATCCTGGAATTCTACTTAAACAGCTGTTCCCAGTTCGCCTTTGTGGACTACAAAACCACAGTTGTGGAGATGTGGAGAGGGGGAGATGTTCTGCCGTTCTAATACACTTTCTGTTGCAGGGTGACAATGCTACTTCTCTGTAGATACAGTACAGTGAATGATCATTAATACCATAGAAGTAGTGTTACTGGCAGGATCAATAGGTGACAAGAAATGGAAAAAAAAGTCTGAAAAAAGGAAGCCAATGAAGCCACCATATAGCTGCAATATATTATTTTTGTTTGTGGGTTAGAAACATGTCAGTATTAGTCAAAGCAAGTGGCACAACTGTGAGGTTGGCAATTTTTGATGTTCAGAACAAGAGATTCACTTTAAATAAGAATTCCAGGTATGGAACTTTTATACATTGAGTTCAAGCTGGGCCAACGTAATTATGTATATACCATACCTGGTCAATGCCCCTGGATGCTGGAAATCTAGAAGACACAGTTACTCCAGTCATCTCCACTTGCTTCCAGATCCTGTGCTGAGCACCTGTTCTGCTGCATTCCAAATGCAGGAAGTCCGCTGCTTGACATGGGTGCCATTCAGAGAATGCTTTTGATTTCTTGAATGAATGTGAAGTATTTTATGATATGGCAAAGAGGAGAATGCAATGTCACCATCCCGCATCTCCACCTCATCCAATCAAGGAATGCTTTGCCAGGGGTGTCCCTAGGGTTGGTGTCACATAGTGCTGGAAGACTTAGTGACACCCCTTCCGACAATCCCCGCAGGATGGATCGGATCTGCGGATTGAGCATAATGGATCGGAGTCCGATCCATTATCCTCCCTTTGGCTTGCTTGAAAACTTACCGTTTCGTGGAGCTCGTGGAGAGATCAGTTAACCCCGTATAGGTTGCAAGCCGACAATCCCCGCAGGATGGATCGGATCTGCGGATTGGGGAGGATAATGGATCGGACTCCGATCCATTATGCTCAATCTACAGATCAGATCCATCCTGCGGGGATCATGGGCTTGCTTTAAAACTTACCTTTTTGTGGAGCGGGTACGGTGTCACCTGGTGCGGCGCACACCCCCAGCACCTGCCTAGGAACGCCACTGTGCTTTACATTCATTCAGAAAATGCAAAGCACTCTCTGAATGGTGCCTATGCTGAGCAGCCGGCCTCCTGTGTTTGGAATGCATCAGGCTGGGGAAGCAAGAGGAAATGACTGTAGTAGCAGTGTCTGCTTCAGTGATTTCAAGCTTCCAAGGAAATCAGCCAGGTATGGTATAACAGTTAGTTTGGTCAAAGTTGGACTTATGTAACTATTTTAAAATATACAAACCCAAAAAATATGTAGCAAAGGACTTTTAATGGACATATCAGAAAATTGTAGTACCACAAAAATACAATTAAAAATCTACATTTATCTTTGCAAGAGATAAAAAGACACATACAGTACATAACCATATCCAAATGTTCCAACAATGGGCTCGCAAATATGTTCCACATCTACATTAGTTTAAATCAAGTAAAACAGTCTATTAAGGCTGACTGCTGACATATATATAGAATGAGTGCTCCCTGTTGTTCCCCGATGCTACCCCCGTCTCTATGGGATAGCAGGCACACACACACACAGACAATGCCTTCTAGTAGATGTTTGTATAGATTGTTTTTAAGGATCCTTTTAACAGTGACATCAGTAACATTTTCTGTTCACATGTGCTCCTGAATAAGACAACAAATGTTTGAAATGCGTTGATATTTCATGTGGACTGTTTTAGTTGACTTACATTGATCTAGATGTAGAACAGATTTGTGAGCCCATTGTTAGAACATTTGGATATGGTTATGTATATGTCTTATCTCTTGTATAATTGTAGGTTTTGAATTGTATGCATTTTTGGTACTACAGTTTTCGGATATGACCGTTAGAAGTCCTTTGCTACGTTACTTTTGGGTTTGTCTATGATATACAGGATGTGGGCATACATTGATACAGAACTTCTTTTCTTTTGTGATTAGCATATAAAAATATACCATGCCTGGAATACATCTTTAACCTCCCTAGCGGTCTGATTATGTCAGTATTTCTGTGCTCAAAGCGGTACATTTTTTGCATGGAAATATGTATTTTTTTTATTGTAGGCCTGCAATTTTTAGGAATAACTCACTGAAATATGTCTGAACGAGAGTCTAGTAAACATCCCGGCTATGTTAAAATTTGAAACATGAAATCATAAATTATAATTTAATAATCATAAAAACTAATAATATAATAATAATACATTTAATTCAACAATATAATCAAACAAAAAACACGTAAATTTGAAATATAGCGCCAAGTTCGCACATCAGTTTAGTCGCAAAATCATTTTCAGTGTCTGATGACGAATTTCCCCACGAATCATCACTCAATTCTGCAAGTAGTTCTAATTTACTATCGTTGTTCTCTAGCCGGTCTAAAACCACTTTTGTCCTAAAGGGACGTTTTTTGGACGCCATGGACTTTTCCCAGTTTCCAGGCAGAACAGTAAAAATGTAGGCAGGCGCAGGACAAAGCACTCGGGACAAAATGTATGTGAAATGGTTTGATACAGTAATGTTTTGCTATGTGATTTTAGTGTATCAGGGGAATGTCACTTTTTGTCATCTTCAAATTTCCTGCCAGTTCCATCCCCCGTACGTCCCGACCTTCACAGGGGATGGAACCCAGAAGACAGATGCCGGCATCCGCCGGAGGACATTACAGGGGGGACATCGCGGGAGCGCAGAAAAAGGTAAGAGAAGAACAGATCCCGGAGCAGCGCCGCATGGTAAGCCCGAGTGTAGCTCTGGGTTACCACTTGTGGTACTGAAACTTTACCCTGAGCTACACTCGGGAATACCCGCCAGGGAGGTTATGCAAACACTTATAAAAACAAGCAGAGATCATCCACACTATAGTAAGAAATGATCGTGGTTGTCTCTGGCACACAGGAGCAATGACCAGTCATGGAGAGAACCAAAACACTGAAAATCAAGTTAATCAAGCATAAAACCCAGGACTTTGTGATAGAAGTACTGTACATAGACCACATCCTATTTTCAGAGGGTGTGAATTCAAAATCGAGGCCATCCAAAACATGCCTGCACAGCAAGACAAAATGGCTCTAATTAGGTTATTAGCGATGACAAGGTGTCAGAGGAAGATGAAAGTACAACTACTATTACCATCCATTCTTCACTGTAAGTCGATAGTAACAAAACCCTGCAGCCTAACAGTTAAATCCCATAATGCACCTCTCACAGAGCTGTCCACGGACATCACAAAAGCACACAACAAACTCCAAAGAAAGCAGAAATCATGTCAGTACTTCAATTAAATTAGAACAGAACCAAGGCGAGATGTATAATCAAGCTGACAAGACAGGGTGGCAGAGCAAGATGTTTAATTTTCTGCTTCCTGCTTTCAGTAAGGCTGAGTATTTCTGATGCAAAGTGTCATTTAGAGAGGAAAAAAATTCCAAGAACACACAGTAATTGCAGCAAAAAGCCAACCTGCCCTGTGTCTTGTTATCAGATCAAAGTCATATGCAAATACGCATCAGAAAAATTAACAGCAAAAGGAAAGATGGAGATGGAAAGGAACACTGAGAAAAGGAACTGTGACTTGTCATTGGAAAGAAGACGCTGTTCCATGATAGGTCTCTCTGCGTCGTTCTGCCACTTCACATTTAACTAGAAGGAAACCAATACTTAACAGTTCACCTTGGAGATGCTGCCTCTCCAGAGTCTATATTGCAAGCCGGCAAAGCTGGTTTTAAGTAAGCGCACCTTTGTAAATTTATCAGCTAATCATATATAAACCCTGGATTCACACCACATCCATTGCTAATTGTAATGGATGTGGTGTAAATCTTGCCTGACTTTCCATAGGATTAATGATGAGCTTGGGCATGCTCGGACTAGGATCTGAACTCACATATGCCAGCCTGCCAGGAAGCGGTCACCTGTCCGCTCCAACCATCTTCAGCCAATCATTCCCTGCCTTTCAGCCATAAGTATACACACCCTTTTTATAGGTGCAGCTACAGGGCAGGGAATGCCCCAGCGACAGATGATAGACCCATACAGGTTACAGCACCTTGGCGGGCTTGCACTTGTGGATTCAAATTCTAGTCCATACATGCACAAACTCATTACTATTCCTGAGGAAAGTCAGGCTGGATTCACACCACATCCATTGTATTTAGCATGCTTTGATGCACACTAACTTACACTGACCTGTATTGATATACTTTTTTTTTTTTTTAGCGCTTCGCATTGATGTGCAGGATTTTTTTTTTCACAGCTGGAGCCAAACTACATTTGCTTTCCTTCATGTGTGTTGCTGTGACACCTTGAGCTTCATGAAAATGCAGTATGTTTTATTTTAACCCAGCACTCACCAAAGCAACACACTGATGTGAACTGAATCTATAAGAAACAATGGATTTCTGGTTGTTATTGCATTGGGCCTGCTTTGAGCAATGTAGTCCAATGGTCGTGGTGCAAATGTGTCCTCAAAAATCTTTTTGTTACAGTCCTAAATAACATCATGGAAAAATCTATTGGTAATTCAAGTAACAATGCTGTATGCTAGTGTCACCACTGCAGATCACATCTGGGCCATGAACCTCCTTAGAAAGCAGGCATATGACTTAGACCAGCACTTCTCAATAAAGGGTCTGGGGATCCCTAGGTTTCCTCCAAAGTTAACTAAGGGTTCCTTCAAACCTCCAAACTTTCTAAATTGGACAGGAGAGACACATTGTAGCACAAAGTTTGTAAGCAAAGGACTTCAAAAGAGAGATTCTCTCAAAATGAGGGAAAATTGGGAGCTATGGTTCCTTGAGCAATAAGCTATTTCTGCCTCTAAGATATGTAGTCACTGACACCAACAATCGTTTAGCTATCTGTAGGGTGGGTACTCCTCTCCCACTGACCATCACATTAACGTACAGCAAGCTCTTTCTATAGTAAACATTTGCAGGCATTCTCAGAGACTTGAAATTTTTTTAAAGGGTTCCTCCTTGTTTAAAAAAGATTGTGAAAGGCTAATACATAAACACGAGAACATAGATTGTAAGGAGGTGTTAGGAGGAGTTTGTTTCTGTGTCACTTGGCAGCGCCATATCCTATTTCCTTTTTATAATATATATACACATATATATAATGGGGCTCTGTGAGAATTTGGCAATTTAGGCATAGAGTGTGAGAAAGAAGGTGAATTTGAGTCTGGCCTCTGTGGGACAAAGGAAGTGTATATGTATAGGTGTATATGTCTTGGATATGTAGTGCAGGCAGGCAGCTGGACTCTGTAGAGATCTTCTCTGCAGAAATACCATCTTCTTTCTGCTGCTTAGCTTCTGGCACTGAGATGATACAAAAAGAAGTATGGCCAAAGCTTTTTTGACCATACTTCTCTTCTGACCCAAATGTAGCTGACAACAGGCCAAAGCCTGCTGTCGACTGACATCACAGAGCTGGTCCAAGCTCTTCAGGGATCCTGACTTTATGGTTGGGATCCACCAAGATGCCTGACCGGTAGCTGGCTCAGCCTCTCAACGCACCACTGAGAGACTGAGCCAGCCAATCCTGCCTCCCTCCACAGCCTGGCGCTCCAGTGAGCACTGGAGGGGCAGAGCAGAGACTGATAGAGACCAACTCTGTGCAGTCTGAAGACTGAGACCTAACTTACCTGTAATGAAGTACACTATATTGCCAAAAGTATTGGGACATCTGCCTTTACACGCACATGAACTTTAATGGCATCCCAGTCTTAGTCCGTAGGGTTCAATATTGCGTTGGCCCACCCTTTGTAGGGTTCAATATTGAGTTAGCCCACCCTTTGCAACTATAACAGCTTCAGCTCTTCTGGGAAGGCTGTCCATAAGGTTTAGGAGGGTGTCTATGGGAATGTTTGACCATTCTCCCAGAAGCACATTTGTGACGTCAGGCACTGATGTCGGATAAGAAGACCTGGCTCGCAGTCTCTGCTCTAATTCATCTCAAAGGTGTTCTATCAGATTGAGGTCAGGACCCTGTGCAGGCCAGTCAAGTTCCTCCACCCCAAACTTGCTCATTAATGTATTTATGGACCCTGCTTTGTGCACGGATACACAGTCATGTTGGAACAGGAAGGGGCCATCCCCAAACCCTTCCCACAAAGTTGGGAGCATGAAATTGTCCAAAATTTCTTGGTATGCTGACACCTTAAGAGTTCCCTTCACTAGAACTAAGGGGCCAAGTCCAACCCCTGAAAAACAACCCCACACCATAACCCCCCTCCACCAAACTTTACACTTGGCACAAGGCAGTCAAGCAAGTACCGTTCATCTAGCAACTGCCAAACCCAGACACATCCATCAGATTGCCAGACAGAGAAGCATGATTGGTCACTCCAAAGAATACGTCTCCATTGTTCTAGTGTGTGGTGGTGGCGTGCTTTACACCACTGCATCCGATGTTTTGCATTGCACTTGATGATGTAAGGCTTGGATGCAGCTGCTCAGCCATGGAAGCCCATTCCATAAAGCTCTCTATGCACTTTTGTTGTGCAAATCTGAAGGCCACACCAAGTTTGGAGGTCTTTAGCTATCGACTTTGCAGACAGTTGCCAACTTCTGCGCACTGTGTGCTTCAGCATGCACTAACCCCGCTCTGTCATTTTACGTGGCCTACCACTTTGTGGCTGAGTTGCTGTTGTTCCCAGTTGCTTCCACTTTGTTATAATACCACTAACAGATGAGCGTTGAATATTTAGTAGCCAGGAATTGTCACGGTTGGACTTATTGCACAGGTGGCAACCTATCACGAGATCATGCTTGAATTCACAGAGCTCCTGAAAGCGACCCATTCTTTCACAAATGTTTGTAGAAGCAGTCTTCACGCCTAGGTGCTTGATTTTATACACCTGTGACCATGGAGGTGATTGAAACACCTGAATCCAATGATTTGGAGAGGTGTCCCAATACTTTTGGCAATATAGCATATGTCCCATGTTGTGAAGGAATCGGGATCCTGTAGAAATCTATGTAGTGTGAAGAATTAGCTAGTAGCGAGTTGTGCTTGACCCCCTGGATGAGTCAGAGCGTGGTGAAAAAGGCACAGCACGACAGCAGGATCTTGGTGAAACAAATGGTGCTTTATTTACAAGGTCTGTGATCAAAACATGCAGTTATCCAAAACAGCAAAAGTAAAACAAAAACAGAAAATAAAGCCTTGCCAGGATGGAGCATTCTCCCTAAGTAACCTGGGAGTTTTATAGAGCCCAGAGCCCTTAACCTGCTACAGCTGAGCTCATTACCCCTCAGTGAGCCAAACAGGCTCACTACACAGCACAAAAAGAAAAACAGTCAGTGTACAGCATGAATCTTGGATAAATATATTACCCATCCTGGACACATCCCCTAGTTCTTCCTAACTTCCGGTCACAGTAGGGATGCCCCATCCTCTCCTGCTGCTAAACCTCTGGTGCTGCAATGGTTCATAGCTCAAAGTCTTCTGTGACGCTACAGTAAACACGCTATTGACGGGGACCCACGCCCTACTCATCCATTGGGAAAAATTGTTTCATAGTGTTTACTGCATGTAACATGACCTGTGAATGAGGGAGGTTATATCGAGTCCCAAGATTCCCTCCTCAATTCAGAGATCTGTTACATGCAGTAGGGCAGTACAGTGGCTAAATGGCTAACACTGCTGCCTGGCAGTACTAGGGTCAATGGCTCGAATCCCAACCACGGCACCACCTGCCTGGAGTTTTCATGTTCTTCCTGTGCCTGCATTTCCTCCGGGTCCTCCGGTTTCCTCCAACACTCTAAAGACATGCTGGTAGGTTAATTGGATCCTGTTTAAATTGGTCCTAGTATGTGTATGTATGTGAGTTAGGGACCTTAGATTGTACATCCCTTGAGGGTTAGGGACTGATGTGAATGTACAATATATACAGTGGGGATCGAAAGTTTGGGCACCCCAGCTAAAAATTTGTATTAATGTGCATAAAGAAGCCAAGGAAAGATGGAAAAATCTCCAAAAAGGCATCAAATTACAGATTAGACATTCTTATATGTCAACAAAAGTTAGATTTTATTTCCATCATTTACACTTTCAAAATAACAGAAAACAAAAAAATGGCGTCTGCAAAAGTTTGGGCCCCCTGCAGAGTTAATATCTTGTACTGCCCCCTTTGGCAAGTATCACAGCTTGTAAATGCTTTTTGTAGCCAGCCAAGAGTCTTTCAATTCTTGCTTGAGGTATCTTTGCCCATTCTTCCTTACAAAAGTCTTCCAGTTCTTTGAGATTTCTGGGCTGTCTGTCACGCACTGGTCTTTTAAGGTCTATCCATAGATTTTCAATTATGTTGAGGTCAGAAGATTGTGAAGGCCATGGCAAAACCTTCAGTTTACGCCTCTTGATGTAATCCCCCGTGGATTTCGAGGTGTGTTTAGGATCATTATCCATTTGTAGAAGCCATCCTCTCTTTAACTTCAGCTTTTTCACAGATGGCATCAAGTTACCATCCAAAATTTGCTGAAATTGTATTGAATCCATTTTTGCTTCTACTCGTGAGATGTTCCCTGTGCCACTGGCTGCAACACAACCGCAAAGCATGACTGATCCAACCCCATGCTTAACAGTTGGACAGAGGTTCTTTTCATTAAATTCTGTGTCCCTTCTTCTCCAAACGTACCTTTGCTCATTCCCGCCAAAAATTAAATTTTAACTTGCATCAGGCTTGTCTATATGTTCATTTGCAAAGTTCAAACGATGATTTTTGTGGTGAGGACGTAGAAGAGGTTTTCTTCTGATGACTCTTCTATGAAGACCATATTTGTACAAGTATCTCTTTATAGTGGAATAGTGTACCACAACTCCAGTGTCTGCCAGATCTTTCTGGAGGGATCGTGCAGTCAAACGTGGGTCTTGAATTGTTTTTCTCACAATCCTGCGAGCTGTTGTGTCTGATATTTTTCTTGGTCTTCCAGATCTTGCTTTAACTTCCACTGTTCCTGATGACTGCCATTTCTTAATTACATTCCGAACAGAGGATATTGACATCTGAAAACGCTTTGCTATCTTCTTATAGCCTTCTCCAGCTTTGTGAGCGTCAACTATTTTCAGTTTCAGTTTTCTAGACAACTGCTTAGAAGAACCCATGGTGCTGATTGTTGGGGCAAGGTCAGATGAGTCTGGGCATTTAAAACCTTTTTAGATTGACATCACCTGGTCTTCCCAGACGATGATTGAGAACAATCCATGACACTGGCAGGTCTCAGCTTGGCAAAGGGGGCAGTGCATGCTATAAATTCTGCAGGGTGCCCAAACTTTTGCAGACGCCATTTTTAGGTTTTCTGTTATTTTGAAAGTGTAAATGATGGAAATAAAATCTAACTTTTGTTGACATATTATAAGAATGTCTAATCTGTAATTTGATGCCTTTTGGAGATTTTTCCATCTTTCCTTGGCTTCTTTATGCACATTAATACAAATTTTGGCTGGGGTGCCCAAACTTTCGATCCCCACTGTATGTAAAGCACTGCGTAAATTGACGGCGCTATACAAGTACCTGTAATAATAACAAAAATAATATTATGAAACAAATAGTGGCCTAGTCTGAGCATGTCTTATATAGGCAGGCAAACAAGGAGGCGGGCCAGGAAGTGATGGAAGGGAAGGAAATAAAACCCAGAGAACAGCAGACAACGCCCATAGGTGAGCACAGACAAACACATGTGATGGAATCAGGAACAGGACTACAGCAAGGAGGTAACAACACAAACAAGAAACTGCAGGCTAACTTGTGACACCTGCGCATACTTCATTACAGGTAAGTTAATCAACATAGCTTTAGAGATTTTATTTGATAAACTTCATAATGTCAGAAGTTCTGCAATTCGCTAAGCTGATCACATTTACATATACAGCATAAACAGAAAACTGTAAGAGGCTACAGCTTCCCTAAAGGAACTGACAATTATGCAATGTTTCAGGTACACTGCCACTTTAATGAAGAGAAACCAACAAAGTTGCCCACCTTTGCTGTTACCGTCTACTGGAACGATCAGGCATGATGGGAGATGTTGCACACAGCTGCAGTCTAGGAAGGCCGAGGGGAGTTGGCACTGTTCAGATTTTGCTCCAGGAATATAAGTCTACAGGGACTATTTAAAATGAAGTAGATGTTGGGCATATTTCACTGAAGCATTTGTAAGCAATGCACACATCTGAATGTACAATCGATACAGTCCTTGGAGAATTATCTGCTACAAAACAAACTAAACCATTTATTTATTGCTGCGCCTTGCTGCTGTTTTACTGTTTGTCAACTGAAAAATCTTTGCAAACAAGCATAAGATGTGCGTGATTCCAGGTCAGGAAGAGATTAACCTTTTCATTTTTTTTAAATCAAAGCTTTTTAAGAATACACAAATCAGTGCCTGGATCAGAGTTAATATCTGCAACTGTTCAGCAGCAGACAGATTGATGAGAAGCCCACTCTTCCACACTGCCATTTAGAGAAGGTAAGAGAGGTAAGCGACAGATGCTCCGAGATCTTGAATTATCTATAATTAATAGCGTTTGCTGAAAAGTTCATCTATTCCCTTTTCAATGGTTAGAAACATGAAAAATACTCTGGTACATTAATTCAATGGCGGGAGAGGCAACTGAATTGATAAGAATCATTTAAGTCCGTATGCCTACAAAACAATTTGTGAGGAATGTCAAAAGTGCAACCGCACAGCCACACACCTGTGTCATCGGTCCTGCCGCACAGCCACACACCTGTGTCATCGGTCCTGCCGTACAGCCACACTCCTGTGTCATCGGTCCTGCCGCACAGCCACACACCTGTGTCATCGGTCCTGCCGCACAGCCACACACCTGTGTCATTGGTCCTGCCTCACAGCCACACACCTGTGTCATCGGTCCTGCCTCACAGCCACACACCAGTGTCATCGGTCCTGCCGTACAGCCACACACCTGTGTCATCGGTCCTGCCGTACAGCCACACACCTGTGTCATCGGTCCTGCCGTACAGCCACACACCAGTGTCATCGGTCCTGCCGTACAGCCACACACCTGTGTCATCAATCCTGCCTCACAGCCACACACCTGTGTCATCGGTCCTGCCGTACAGCCACACACCAGTGTCATAGGTCCTGCCGTACAGCCACACACCTGTGTCATCGGTCCTGCCGTACAGCCACACACCTGTGTCATCGGTCCTGCCGTACAGCCACTCACCTGTGTCATCGGTCCTGCCGTACAGCCACTCACCTGTGTCATCGGTCCTGCCGTACAGCCACACACCTGTGTCATCAATCCTGCCTTACAGCCACCCACCTGTGTCATCGGTCCTGCCGTACAGCCACCCACCTGTGTCATCGGTCCTGCCGTACAGCCACACACCTGTTTCATCAATCCTGCCTCACAGCCACACACCTGTGTCATCGGTCCTGCCGTACAGCCACACACCTGTGTCATTGGTCCTGCCGTACAGCCACACACCTGTGTCATCAATCCTGCCTTACAGCCACACACCCGTGTCATCAATCCTGCCTCACAGCCACACACCTGTGTCATCAATCCTGCCTTACAGCCACCCACCTGTGTCATCGGTCCTGCCTTACAGCCACCCACCTGTGTCATGGGTCCTGCCTTACAGCCACACACCCGTGTCATCGGTCCTGCCTTACAGCCACACACCCGTGCCACCAATCCTGCCTTACAGCCACCCACCTGTGTCATCGGTCCTGCCTTACAGCCACACACCCGTGTCATCAATCCTGCCTCACAGCCACACACCCGTGTCATCAATCCTGCCTTACAGCCATACACCTGTGTCTTCATTCCAGCCTTACAGTTGGACCCCTGTGCCATCAGTCCACCCCCACAGTCATACACCAGAATTATAAGTGTATTGTCAGCCAAGACATGAATCACTACATATAGTAGTCACACATGCGTCAATCTTATTATCTGATCGATATGCAATTCACTCCAAACTACAAATGATTCAACAGCCATATCTTCCCTTTTTATTGATTTAGAGTCAATTTAGATCAGATTCGATCAAACTGTGTAGATCAGCCAGGGTGGAAATCTTCATTTTGCATCAGTCTTCAGCACTGAGATACATTTACATGACTACAACTAAATTTCGACTGACCGATTATGAGATTGCATGGTGTAAACAAATGCGATTGATATGATCAATATCCACCTCTCCCTGTGTGGTATATCGATAGATTGGTTTGTAGTGCATAGATCGATTATTCCTTTAGGAAGGGATTGATCAGAAAATACATTTTTCATTTGTGTACGGCCATTAGATTTACCAGAACAATGTAATATGGAAAAACCTAAACAATCCAATCAATTTGTACCAACTTAGGTAGGCCCTTGCACTACATAGTATATTGTAAATCTAAAGGATATTGTACAATCAGAATGAATAGTGTATAGTCAGCCTAATGTAACAATGTAACTTGTGTATTCTCCAATACATACATTTGGGAAAGCATTACACTGTGACTAATGAATCTCATTAAAGAGGATACTTTATACCCCATGAGGAATGTGTGTTATTTGCTGAAGGCAATTGACATTTGAGAATAAATCTGGATGTATGTGAGGCAGTTATAGACTGACTAGGGTTGTCTTTGGCAGATTTACCTGGACATGGGGTGTGTGTTTTGTTATAGGTAGGAGATTTATTTCCTCAATACCCTGATGAAAAAGTATCTGACAGACAATAAATCTGACTTTTAAGGAGGAATTGGCAGGAGGAGGTTGCACACACTGCAGCTTGGCTCACACACATTGCAGCATCAGGAAATTCTCCTCCAGCTAATCAGGCAGTTGCCATAGAAACTTCACATTACACCTACCAAAAAGAGGCAGTTAGTGGATAGATAGATAAATACAGCAGTGATGGCCCCAAATAACATCCATAGGTGTCGGACGGTCCTGGCATTTCGTTTCTTTGTGATTCCGTTTATTCTTTCTCTTCTATAACCTTAAACATGACAGCAGAGACAAGTCCAAACCTAAGACTGCAGCAAATACTGATAGACCGGGGAAGATTTTCGACAACAAAAGAACGATGAACAAAATAATGAATATGGCAGTTTGAGGAAACAAATGTCAGCTCCATCCAAAAGTGATAATTGTAGAATGACACACTGGTTTATCTTAGAATAAACAAGCAAGATATCCCCATCAAAATGTATGTACTACAGTGGAACATTACCTGTAGCCAGGTGCCGGCTATATCATTATGCCTTTCAGGGACATTTACAGATGAGACTATGATTACTCCTTTTCCCCTAGTGCCCAGTACTGGGACTGCTACATCACTTCCTGGAACTTGTAGTCCTATAGCCAGGGCCGGTGCTTCCACTAGGCAGGAGGCGTACTGCCACCTAGGGGCGCCTGGGCGCAGCACTCTGTGTGGGATGCTGTCATGTCATGAATGATCCATCTGCTGAGGGGAGGGGCAGCAGAGGGGAGGAAGAAAGGAAAGAGGAAGATCCAGAGTGTCTGGGGCCAGTGTAGCAGCTGAGCTGCCACTCTTTCCAGTGCTCATCTCAGATTCAATCCCTTACTGCAAGCCGGCTGTTGGCTGCTGATCACTGTGGTGTTCCATCCCTTCTCTTCCCATTAGTTAGTGGAGGCAGAGCTGTGCCTGTGGAGGAAGGTAAGGTCTGACTCTGGCTGGTGGCATATTATGGCACTTATTTTTGCAAATTAAAAGAAATTTAGCAGTTTCATGTTGTGTTGATTTCATATTTTCTACTGTATTTAAAAGATTGTATTTATTTTTTTTGGGAGGGCAGGGGGACGGAAGTAGCTGGTCTCGCCTAGGGAGCAAAATAGTCTAGCACCGGCACTGCCTATAGACAATACATACTGTATTTCTGAGTGCTAATTGAACTACAGCTACCAGAGAGCTAGCAAACCAGAAGGATGCTGGGAGAGCACAACAGTTCAACATGTGGGTGATGCCGATTGCCACACCGGGATCACACCAGCTTCTCTACATAGGGACTTTCACTATTCCATCTTCACACAGACACCCCTGCTTGCCGGGCTAACAGGCCATCAGGTGGTAACTCTACACTTCTCTGCAAATTAGTCAAGAGTCTGGACAAAAACTCTTGTTCCTAGGAGGCTGTACTACCCATAAGAATGGTGGGCAGGCAGATGCCCAACCTTTTTCTGTCATCACTCTAGAAACCCTGCATGCAGACACCTTTACACCTTAGTTACCAGGAAATCTTTGCCTTCAGCAGTACCACGGCTTATCTTTTTAACTTCATTGAATTGCCAGTATTCACTAATGTTTACGGACCCCACCATTGCTAGCAGAAGACAGCAGATACCACCTACCAAGAACTTTAAACATTGCAGGACTCAAGTTGCAATCTCTAGTTAAAGGGACTTTTCTCTTCTAAGGCCATTGTTGTTAAACTTAGGGTACTTCTATGTATTTGTGCCAGAGTATAAATTTACATAGTTCTCTGCGTGCCCCATTGAGGCGCCAGTGACACGTAGGGAGCTGATAAGTCAACAATCCTTTACTTCCCCCTCTCGCTGCTGGAGTTGCAATTAAATAGTTGAAGTTTACTACTCATGACTGTATAATCTGTTAAAAGTTGCTAATTGATTATTATTTTACCAGTGTTCTGCTTTTATGCATTAACTGGGGTTGTATATCTTAAACCAATTATTCCTGCAGCCTACTCTTTTGAACAACCCTAATATAGAGCTGTTACTAAAGAATTGTGTTTCTTGCAGTATTATTCTATACTGTTAAAATATGTCTGACTCAGTTTCAGATGTGCCAGGAGGCTTGCAAGGCCAGGGAAACTACTAGGGACAAACATTATCAAGTGGCCCCTGTGGGGGTAACACTACATACCTGTAACAACTTGATAAAAAATAGTGTTCTTTAGTAAGGAACTTACACTCCACATTAATAATTATCCTGCTGTAAATTGCTGGAGGCTGCCATTTTACTGAAGCCCAGAGCCCCTAAGCAGTGTTAAAACCTTAGGCTGTCTTTAGATTAGCCTCTGAAAATTTGACAGTGCTTAAAAATAGAGAGCAACTGAGCATGTGCAGAGCAGGGTGAGACAGGGTATTCTGAATTTTAAACAGTATAAGCACTTATGTTTAACGTTTTGCTGGGAACAGGTTAAAAAAAGTCAAACTTTTTTTCGTCATACATCTCTTGAGGGTCATAGGAGTGTACTTACATTTGCTGTGCTGTGATCCAGAACCAGCCAACAGCTAGAGAAAAATCAGCTAAATACCGTTTCAATTACATAAACGTAGAAGAGAAACAGAAGAAAATATTATTTGTTTCAGAGAGAAATACAGTTAAGAATGAAAAGGATTGTGACTGCTGGTCCTGCAGTTTATACTTCCTTTTAAGTACTAAGCTAAAAAAAATCAACTTCTGTTGAACAGCAACAGCCGCACACTTATAATTTGGCTGATCAGTGTATTGCAAGCTTAAAAGAGAAGTATGGGTTTGCAGTGTTACTAAACCCAGGACTCTGCATTCTCTCAATCTGGTCTCCCACAGCACATACTACATGGAAATGCAATTATTTCAGTAAATATAAACTGCTAAATACTTTTTCTCATCAGCAGTTAGAGCAGTCTTGTGATTCCTATCAGTGTTCAGCAGAGCACTGGTTAAAGCTTGTAGGAGGAGATTTTTTTTCTGCTCTAAGAGGATGCAGAATCCCTGACCTCTGTCTGGACAGTGCTGATCACATGCGCACTCCCAAGAAAAAAAAAAACCTCTCTAGCAACACACATCAAACTGAGTATGGGAAGAGTGACACACGATATGTCTTTCCAGGAGATAAGGGGGGACACTGGAAGAAGGGGAGGATCAGAGATGTCAGGATCAAACAGCATTTTTACACAAAGAAGAGGGTTACCTCCTTAGGTTCCACAGTGAATAAAGCAAGCGTGCTTTACTGCATATACAGAAAGTATATCAAGCATGCTTTACTGCATATACAGACTGATTTTACTGTTGTGCGTTTAGTAACACTAAGTAAAAAAAAATATACTCACCTAGGTGGATGAAGCATTGGTCTGATGCAGCATTTGTCTCTCACTGGCTCTAAGACCAAGAACTGAGCTATCAAAAACCACTGATCGCTCAGCTCTCAGTCTTCAGGCTGCAGAGAGATGGTCACTGTTAGTCACTGCCTGTCTGCTCTGCGCCTCCAGTGCTCACTGGAGTGCTGGACTGTAGAGGGGAAAGGAGCAGCTGGCTCAGGCTCTTAGTGGCTCGCTGAGAAGCTGAGCCTGGTGCCAATCCAGGCATCTGGATGGATCCCATCCACACAGTTGGGATCTTTTCAGAGCCTGGACTGCCTTTGTAACTTCAGCCAACAGGCTTTAGCCCGCTCTTGGTTGAAAACGGGTCACAGGAGTGCAGAACGAACTGTACTTCTGTGATCCATAGGAGAAGTACTGCCAAAAAAGCTTTGGCTATACTTCTCCTTTACGATTGAGGGACCATTGACTGGAAGAGGCATCATCTATGGGGTGCAGAAGTTTTTGTTTTTTTTTACTTATCGCCCAACCTTCTCATAGGCAGAGCTTGCACCCCATGGGGAGAAGCAGCCAATCTAGGATGTGTTTTATATTTAGGAACTGTTCACTTTAGCAGTGCTGGAAAATGTTTGCTTTAACACATTTAGTTTTGTGTGTTTTCAGGAGTATTGCATCATATTTTTGAAAGATCCAATAGGAAAAATTGCAGGTCAGCACACCAAAAATATTGCATGCATAAACTTCTCTCCAATGTACCCCCCAAGCCCTCTTGCAAAAAAAAAAAAAATGGATTATTTCACATCCATACATTTTGCCTGCTCTGGAAAATGCTGAAACAAGCCTGATAACACATTCGATGTGAACAAGCCCTTAAGCATCTAAACCTAAATAGAGGGAGACTACAAAATAGAATACAGTCAGGGTTATTGCAAGGGATAAAACCTGTTTATAAAGACAATGGCCTTGTCAGCGAGATACTAGTTGGAAGCGTCCATATCATGCATCTTAGTTTGATGTGCTCCAACACAGAATATGTGAAGAGGCTTTGTCAGCAAATTGAATTGCCTATTTCTTTCCTCACGCTGCCGTGTTGAATCAAAATCTTAATTCTAGAAGGCCACGCTGCCCCAGAATATCAGCCTGGCACAAATTCCACTTTTGACACTGTAATCATTGCAAGGTTATGAACCCAGTCCCACCATGAAATTGAATTGCGGTATGTAGTGTATGTCTACACTAAGATGAAAGCAAGAGCCGCATAGATCATAAAAAAACTGATATTTTTCTGAGTGACAATGACCACAAGATAACTGTGTGACAGAAATATGTCGTGTTGTTCTAAAGATTACTCATTTTACATACAGTATATTCAACTTAACTAATCAGGTTCGCTCAAGCTAGGATGCACCAACACAAATTGAGACTGAATAATTTTTCCATCAATAAAAAACGCTTGACAAGTCAGCAGCTGAAAACACGATTAAAATCATTCTGTGAAAAATATACGTTTGCAGAAAGAATTACCTATAGCAGAATATAATTCTTTAGATGTTGCTCATTTGAAATAAATTATATAGCAAGTACAATGTATCAAAACCATACAGCAAACATACATCACCATGAGCCCCCATTTCCTTTTACAAATCTACTGCATCATTTTCATAGCACACAACTATAAATACTACACATTTGAGTATCAAAGATTTAAAATAAAATACAACTGCAATTCTTTTTTCTTTTTTTTTTTTGCCATTGTTGCAGCTTCCTTTAAGATGGTTAGTAAATGATCTGCTGTCATCTCTAGAAGAGGTCAGTGTGTTTTCTTGCCAATCACACTGGCAGTGAATGAAATATGTCACTCACTAGACGCTTAATACATCTGCACCCGCTAATAGACTGCTCATGAAATTAATAGGAGCATAACTGCCTTATTAATCACTTGCACTCATTTCCTCTGTATTATGGGTAGGATGCTTTATTATCTACTTATATGTAGTGCATAAATCCCCACCTCAGAGCCACCCTGAAGACCCATCTGATATCTGACGCAGTCATTAAGATGTGGCTTCCCTATAATAGAATGGATGATTGAAGTAGAAGGCTTCTCAGGGTAAAGGAGATTCACCTGCATGGGAAGACATTTCAGTGACTAAATCAAACATGGACTTGAATATACAGCATTTGCTCATGTGACTTTTAATGTACTTAAATTTCTTGTTAAAATTGGAAATGCTTCTGCTTTATTCTTATGAAAAAATTGAATAAAAAGATTGCAATATAAAAATGGCTAACAAACAAACACATGCCACTTCCTCCACTTCTCCCCTACACATAGCCAGGTTGAGAAGACACTGGTCCATCTAGGTCAACTAAAAAATACACACACAAATAGAAAACTTCCATATATATGAACATTTCCCACAGTTGATCTACAGCAGGGGACTCCAAACTATTCAAACAAAGGGCCAGTTTAAATGTTCTTCAGTGCCAGTCCACATGCACTATGCCAAAAGTATTGGGCCGCCTGCCTTCACACACACATGAACTTTAATAGCATCCCAGTCTTAGTCTGTAGGGTTCAATATTGAGTTGGCCCCGCCCTGTGCAGCTATAACAGCTTCAACTGTTCTGGGAAGGCTGTCCACAAGGTTTAGGAGGGTGTCTATGGGAAGGTTTGACCATTCTTCCAAAAGCGCATTTGTGAGGTCAGGCACTGATGTCGGGGGAGGAGGCCTGGCTCACAGTCTCCACTCTAATTCACCCCAAAGGTGTTCTATCAGGTTGAGGTCAGGACTCTGTGCAGGCCAGTCAAGTTCCTCCACCCCAAACTCACTCATCCATGTCTTTATAAACCTTGCTTTGTGCACTGGTGAGCAGTCATGTTGGAATTGGAAGTAATCATCCCCAAACTCTTCCCACAAAGTCCTGTCGTAAACCTGACATGAACCATTGAGCAACTTCTGTGAAACCTAAGCTTCAATCCACGCCGTACATGTGTGAATCAGCTCTTAGACTTTGGGAGTTTGAACTGTGGCCAGTGGTGGTAAAAAATGTCCCAGGGCCCAGCATCAGTGAGAATAAGCATGGCTGCAGGGCTGGTGGTCAGCAGGAGGAGGAGTAATGTCCCATCATTGGTATTAGTAGGAGGAACAATGTACCGTCATTGGTATCAGTGGAAGAAATAGTGTGCCATTGTTGGTGTCAGTAGGAAGAATAATGCCTCATATCATTGGAAGGAATAGTGTCCAAAGGCTGGATAAAGAATAGCAAAGGACTGCAGTTTGGAGACCTCTGATCTAGAGGAAAAGTTACTTTTGAGGTAATCTGATATTTCCTGGAACAACTACCCCTGTCATTTTACCTCCAAATATTCGTATCCAGTTATAGTTTGTACATTTAGGAATACATCCTGCTCTTTTTTTTAAAACAATCTACTGTGCTGGCCAGCAACAGTTCTTGAGGGAGTCTATTCCACATTTTCACAGCTCCTACTGTGAAGAAGTCTTTACTTATGTGAAGGTTACATTTATTTTCCTCCAGATGGAAAGAATGCCCCCTTGTCCTATTTATACATGTTGATCATATCCCCCCTTAATCTCCACTTCTCAAGAGAATAAATTCAGTTCAGTTAATCTATCCGCATGCCTCTTATCACTTTGGTTGCCCTTCTCTGTACTTTCTTCAGTTTGCCAATATATTTTCTGTGAATTGGTGCCCAAAATTCAAAAACTCAGAGGGCGAGTCTGAAAGGAACCGGGAGATTGCACAAGAAAGGGGACCATACTAAATGCGAATTCCCCAAAAAAACTGAAAGTGGTAAATTGAGTAAGAGCAGAGGATTCATGTAGCATTTACTTTGTCACGCTCAGGCATGCAGGCAGGGGGGTGTATTTAGCTGAGAAAGCACCTCCTCCCTCCTCCTGATAAAAGAAAACAAAATGTCTAAGAAGACTCCTGGAATGTATCTTTTGCCTAGGCCAGAAACCAGGAAGCAACTGAAGTAAGAAAAAAAAAAAAAAGTTTTAAACAAATAAATATAATATACCTTCCTATCTGTTTGCTAAGACTAACATCATGGATTAAAAATAGTTAATGATGATTGAGAGAAGTTAATTCTGCTTTAACCCCTTTACGCCAGCCGCACATTTGCGTTCACATGGGCCTAGACGCCGAGCAGCCGCACATTTGCGTTCATGTAACAAAAAACATATGTGCTGAGAGTGCGCCCTGAGCGCTCCCAGTACACATGTGCAGTACTCCCGGAAAGGTCCCGGTCTGCTCTTTCGATCGGGACCTTTCCCAATCATGTGACCGCCGTGACGACGCGTCACGGCGGTCACATGATCCCTAAACCACGCCCCCACCTGCCCCGCCTCCCGGCATCTGAAACTCTTAAAGGCCCGGGGAGGCGCTGGCGTGAAGGGGTTAAGGATGCTCATAGCTACAACGAATAGGATTCTTTCAGCATAAGGGGGTAGGTGGAGATTGTTGTCTCAAAGTATACAGTAGATAAAGATTACAGAATGCAGTTAGTAAAGTTCCCTAAGCCTTTATGAACTGAAAATGTTTTAAATAAAAAAACATGCCACGTTTGTGCCTAAGCTTATGATAGAGGCTCCATAAATTGGCCAATGTAAGTAAGAGAACCTGTAATGCACCACATGCAAAATGCACTCAGGTTAGCTTTACCACTGGGGCATTTGAGGGATTATCACAACATACAGCATATAACACAGGGAAATTTCTCTGTATCCAGATGGAGTGGCCGATGTAATGACAAATGCTACAAAATAGTCTGGCTTCTGATGGGGAGCATGCTGCTAATATGGTAATTGGTGCTTAGTCTAAACAGCTCATTAAAAAGGCTGATCCCCAGGCACATTTCTGCAGTCTGTGTGACCTGTGAATCACGGCCAAGGAAACAGGTCCGGCGCAGGCTCTAATTAACAAGCTTGGGTCAGACTAGATGTCCCTGACACATAAGTTTGAAAAGATGACTCGAGCCACAAGCAGTCAGCACAAGTCTGTCTGGTCAGTCATTAGACCAAAGAAAACAAACGCTGGCAGCTGAAACATCTGTGCCTCCCACTGTCTCCATTAATTGAGGTTATATTTAAAGCTTGCGGCCTAATTCCTACTTCGACCTTCATAGCATTAGACATAAAATACTGGCTAAAACAAGTCATGTTAGATACAAATTTCTTAAAATACGCAATATAAATAAATAGTGCTTAATAGAAAGCAAAAATAAAGTCTATGAAATTCCTAAATAAAAAAAGAATGAAATCGTTATTAACCATTTCAATATCGGCCACTTTTACCCCCTTCCCGCCCAAGCCAATTTTCAGCTTTCAGCGCTGTTGCTGAAAGCTGAACACTGTTTGAATGGCAATTTTGCGGTCATGCAACACTGGACTCAAACTAAATTTTTATTATTTTGTTCACACAACTAGAGCTTTCTTTTGGTGGTGTTTAATCAGCACTGGGTCTTTTTATTTTTTTGCTAAATTAATGAAAAAAGACCAAACATTTTGTAAAAAAAGTTTTTCTTTGTTTTGCAAATAAATAATTGCTCTTCATAAATTTAGGCCAAGATGTATTCCGCTCAGGGGCTGACTGACCATTTGGAAACTCGGGCACTGCCCAAGGGCCCGGGGTCAGTAGGGGGCCCCATGAGATGCCCCTGGTACCTTTTTCATAGGCTTTTTTGAGTTTGGGCAAGGACACAGGGGCCCCATGATCCCCTATTGCCCGGGAGCCCCATGAGTTGTCAGTCCGTCCCTGATTCCGCTACATGTCTTTGGTAAAAATAACCCAAATCAGTATTTATTATTTAGTCTGTAGGAAAATTATAGAGTTCACAAACTATGGGATATATCTGAAAATCGATCAAACCTGAAGTACCGACGGCCAATCTGATTTCCTGAGGCCCAAAAATGTCTGGACAGTACAGATATCCCCTAAATGATCTCATTTTGCAAAGTAGACAGTCTGAGGTTTTTAGTAAGAGGCATGGCAAGTTTTTTGAAGTTGCAATTTTTTATCCCAATTTTTTGGAAAATAAAGAAATTAAAGAAAAACAAATCTAATTTTTTTAATTTCTTTTAATTTTTATTACTTTCTTTTTATTACATTTTTTATCATAACACACAATGGCCAAGGTAGTACAATGTTACCATAGTACAGTGTTTCTCAACTCCAGTCCTCATGGACCCCCAAAAGGTCATGTTTTCAGGATTTCCCTCAGATGAAACAGCTGTGGTAATTACTAAGGCAGTGAAACTGATCAAATCACCTGTGCAAAATAATGGAAATCCTGAAAACATGACCTGTTGGGGGTCCATGAGGACTGGAGTTGAGAAACACTGCCATAGTAACACTGTACCATGTGGAAACTTGGGCACTGCCCGAGGGCCCAAGGTCAGTAGGGGGATCCATGAGATGCCCCTGGTACCTTTTTCATAGGCTTTTTTGAGTTTGGGCAAGGACACGGGGGCCCCATGATCCCCTATTGCCCAGGGGCCCCATGAGTTGTCAGTCCGCCCTTGCACTGTACTACTCTGGGGAAGTGATTAGTATTTTTTTTACACCCTATGATTGCTTATAGCAAAATATTTCATTGATATAAGCTAGCATTTACCTAAATGAAATTGATTAATTCAATGTTTTTTTTGTTGTGATTAGCAGTGATTGGCCACTGCTAATCACATGAAACAGATGGGCTGTGATTGGCCCAGTCTTTACCATGTAATTACTGTGACAAGTCACAGCTAATTACACAATTGTATGCAATGGATGGCATTTGGTCACAGCGGTCACATGGTACTGGCAATGGGCCAGCACACAGATCTGTTATTGCCTGTGTCCGAGGGACACAGCCAGTGACAGATCATACCACAGCATGGCTCCATGCACATGCGAGGCACGACCCAGGAAGATGTCAAATGATGCTCACCTGGATCGACGAGAGTCCCACTCAGTTGTCATTTTGCTATTGGCCAGGCAGGAACTGGTTAAACCCAAAAAACAAAAAAAGTAATATATTAAATCTTACCAATCTTTAAATGGGCTGCATTAGTTGTTTTTTTAGGCATTTTTTCCCTTTATTTTAACCTGGAGATCCAGCCAGTAAGTGTCATTTTTCAACTTCTTGTAACAGCTGTCCAGCAAAAGTGGCAGTTAGAGGGCGAAGACATACCATTTACCACTGACAGGAGTGCTTACACTGATCATCTTTTATTAGTTTATGTAAAACCCTGGGTCTCCCAGTCTTGTGTTCTTCGGGGGTGAGCTAAACAGTACTTACAACCTATAGAGACACAAACAGGTAGAACATTCACAGACACAGAGAGAGCTCACTTATGACAGCTGGAAGATTTTTTTTTGTTACACTCCTCTCACCCATACCAACAATGGGGCACTATTCCTCCCACTGATACCAACAATGGGGCACAATTCCTCACAATAAAACCAAAGATGGTGCATGGTTTACTACCACTGGCCACAATCTAGCCCCCTAAAGCCTGAAGGACAGTAAACTGGCCCTTTGCTTAGAAAGTTTGGAGACCCCTGCTATACTATAATTCCAGCCAAGCACATACCAATTAGGTCACCATCACATGGATGTACTTAAAGTGGTTCTAAAAGTATTCTATGCATGAAGGTGAACAACTTTCCGCACCCCCCCCAATCCTTGCCTGAGCCCCCTCCGATCCAGCAAAGTTCTCGACAGCCTTCGCTGTCTGTGGACTCTTCCTTCTCATTGGTTGAGAAAGCAGCGGGAGCCCATTGGTTCCTGCTGCTGTCGATCACGGCCATTGAGTCAGTGAGAAGAGTGCAGGGGGCTGGGCCGAGCATGCCACAGTGCCCCCAGGGCAAGTGGCTTTCCCTGGGGTCACTGCTTGAGGGGGAGGAGGCAGGACTGTTGGTGGAGACCCGAAACGAACAGGATTCCGGCTGCTCCGTGCAAAATCACTGCACATACCAGGTGAGTATAACATGTTTGTTATGAAAAAAAACAAAAAACAACAACAACGAAGCTTTACTGTCAGTTTAAGCATAAACCCATGCAAGAGTCATGTTTGCCTGCATGAGAATGCGCAGGTGTTCTGTGCGTCCCTAAGCAAGCAGTTCTACTCATGTCAATTGGGACGCAACGGCTGCATGGACACAACATCTGCTCCCAATTTAAGAATCATGTAGGTGCGAATGGAGATAGTGTGCATCCGAGGACCCGCACCCAGCACCCGCAGAAATGTCAAATTGGGAGCGGCGGCTGTGTCCATGAAGTTGCTGCTTCCCAAATGACATGAATGGGACTGCCTGCACAAGGATCCACACAACACCTGTGCATCTCTGTGAAGTCGAGCATGGTCCTCGCACTGGCGTGCTCCTAAGTACATACATGGGGTGAGTTGGCGCAAAATTAGATGTTCATAATTAGGTCCATAGTCCATCGGGGGGGGGGGGGGGGTGAAAGGTAAAAAGGGGCACAATGGAGGGGAGGGGGAGAGGGCGAGAAGGGCCACTTGGTGGATCCAGTAGAAAGACCATGGAGGACCACAAAATGGTTAATACCTCAAGGCAGTCTTCAAAGTAGAGCGGAAGCAAATCTCCAATGTCACATGTAAAACAGGAATGAAAGAAAAGGTAAAAAGGGGCACAATGGAGGGGAGGGGGAGAGGGCGAGAAGGGCCACTTGGTGGATCCAGTAGAAAGACCATGGAGGACCACAAAATGGTTAATACCTCAAGGCAGTCTTCAAAGTAGAGCGGAAGCAAATCTCCAATGTCACATGTAAAACAGGAATGAAAGAAGGCGCCACCGAGTGCAGACCGTTAATATTTAATTGTAAACAATGGTGTAAATCTTTTAAAATGCGAGTGTTCATTTACACCACTGTTTACAATGAAATATTATCGGTCTGCACTCAGTGGTGCCTTCTTTCATTCCTTTTTTACATCCTAAGAACACCCGTGTGAACGAAGTAGAAACTGGCACCCTAACCTAATGCAGACTATTTTAATGCCACAATGTTGGTATTGCTGATCTAGAATGCAACTTTCACAGAACAGCAACTCATAGCAGCCATACAGGGCATTGCTTTGAGCTGGCAGATAGCACTATACACCTCTCTTACTACCTTACAGCAATGAAGTGCATGCTCATGTCTCAGGATAGGTTCACACTATTGCGGTGCAGTACATCGCATGAGATTCGCACAGGAACCGCACCGCATTCCTGTGCAAATCACATGCGATTTGTGTGCGGTGCGATTGGAGACATACATTATGTATGGCTCCAATCGCAACGCACCTGCACCAAAAAGGTGCCCCTTTTGTGGGTCCGCACTAGAATCGAATCGCATGGGAATTCACACCTATGCGATCCGATTCTGCACATTGCACTGCATTTTGCAGACCAATTTCGGGTTGTCAACTTAACATACACACCCGCTTCGGTTCGCATGAACGGGGTGAGATTCTGATGCGGTGCAGAATTTGCACAGAAAACGCTGCGAATTCCACACTGCGTCAGTGTGAACCCAGCCTCACAGCCCAATATTGTACTGGTAGGTTAAAAGACAACAACCCATGTTGGCCATGCTGTGTATAGCAGTTGCAGGGATATTAGATTGCGAGCTCCTTCAGGACAAAGAATGTCATCTATGGTTCAGCACTCTCTGTAAATCATTGCAAAAAAAATTGTCAGCTCTGTATAAAATAAGTAAAGTAGATAATATGATAAAGCTACACGCATTTTTAAGTGAAACGCATCAAGGTTTTATACATAATCAAATCAGCGCAAACTTTCATCACTCAGCTCTTTTCTGTAAGGCTCGAATTAAAGCATTTGACAGACTCATGACCGGAATGTTTGATACTTGTATCACCATCAACAAACCAGTTTTAGCACCACTGCTGTAAGTGCCTTGCAAAAAAGAACAAGCTTTAAAGGACTGGGGTGAGGGCTGGCATGAAAAGCAGATTCATATATAACTTACCCACGCATGTCAATATATAATGTCCCCTTAAATAAAGTACAATATTCCAAATGAAACCAATCTCGTGCAATTCTTCAAATGAAACCAATCCTGTAACTCTACAATGGTGTTCCAATACATGCAAAAAGTGCTGGTGATCTAATTATAATAAAGTGCTCCACTGGACAGAGCTCCTGTGCCCCACATAGATGTAAACTCACCCTGTGTGATTGACCACCTATCTCTAATATGGTCAACTGCACTTGTGGGGCAGATCCCTTTGTCATCAGTTTCTGTTAATCTCCCGGATCTGTACTGCTTGGGAAAGCATATGTTCTCAAAAAAAGAGAGGGTCCCATATAGTAAAACCACACTAATAATTTAATTGAATAAATATAAAACAAACAGCACAGTGGCTAAATGGTTAGCACTTCCGCCTGGCAGCACTAGGGTCGTTGGTTCGAATTCCAACCATGGTACCACCTGCCTGGAGTTTGCATGTTCTCCCCGTGCCTGAGCGGGTTTCCTCCAGGTGCTCTGGTTTCCTTCCACACTCCAAAGACATGCAGGTAGGTTAATTGGCTCCTGTTTAAATTGTCCCTAGTATGTGTATGTATGTATGTATGTATGTGAGTTAGGGACCTTAGATTGTACACCCCTTGAGGGTTAGGGACTGATGTGAATGTACAATATATATGTAAAGCGCTGCGTAAATTGATGGTGCTATATAAGTACCTGAAATAAATAATAAATAAATAAATACAACAGCGGTTGATACTATATGGTGGACTATATAATTCCCGTTGAGGATACTAGTGGACTTATATTGGTCACACATATTTATGTCAAAGGTTTATATTTGTTTTAGCGCTGCACTCTTTGTTTTATGACTTTATCAGAAAGGCTTTGTGGTTCCTTTTAGTGCACTGGTCGCTTTCTGTATGCGCTCACTGATTTATATATATATTGGTTAAATAAAAACAAACACTCACATAAACGGTGTCCTATCAACTGGCACCCAGTATATTCAGTTTGTGTATAGGTAGCAAGTTGACAGCTATCCATGTCCGGAACTCCGGGTGCGCTCCACCGCCCAGAAACCACATGATCGGAAATACATCACGAAGCCAACTCATGTTGGCCATACTGTGTATAGCAGTTGCAGGGATATTAGATTGCGAGCTCCCTCAGGACAAAGAATGTCATCTATGGCTCAGCACTCTCTGTAAATCATTGCAATCAAAAAGTATCAACTTTGTATAAAATGAATAAAGTAGATAATATGATAAAGCTACACTCATTTTTAAGTGAAACGCACCAATGTTTAGTACATAATCAAATCAGCGCAAACTTTCATCACTCAGCTCTTTTCTGTAAGGCTCAAATTAAAGTATTTGTCAGACTCATGACTGGAATGTTTGAAACTTGTATCACCATCAACAAACCAGTTTTAACACCACTGCTGTAAGTGCCTTGAGAAAAAGAACAAGCTTTAAAGGATTGGGGTGAGGGCTGGCATAAAAAGCAGAGCAGAAAGGTTTGTGATTACTCTCTTAACTAACGATCTTCAAATGGGCTCCCATATAAAATGCATGGGAATACAAAACATTCACTGTAAGAAAGAACTGGTATTAATGATGGCTTTAGCTCTGTTTAATGTGCTGTAAAAGTCACTTTAAAAAAAAAAAGGAAGTCATGCCTTATTCAATCTTAATTGTTGTCACTGTATGAGCCCCGTCTAGCACAGCATATCTGCATTATTTGGATGTCTCTGCCTGAGTGCTGGTGATGAATTACTGCAGATGAAGAACTGTCACCTCCAAGGCAATGGCTTATACATCATAACAGGACAACATTCACTCATTATCCCCAGTGCCTGCAAATACACTCGCCTGGATGAGGGTTTCTGAAATATTCTGACAAAGCTTCAATTTCCTAAAATTCATAAAAATACATACGGTTGCTTATAGGGTTTGAAGGCTACAGTTTAAAGGAAACATGTCAGGAAGAAATATGTGGGCTGCCATTGCTGACTAATGCTAGTCGCCAGGTCTCAGAAATGTATGACTTACTGACTCTCTATTTATAACATGCTGGTTTTGACTTTCTTCAGAAAGTCAAAGCTTTCCATTCCCCCCAACATAACCATCATTCTCCTTCTGTCCTCAATCACCAAGCACAAGTTCATGTGACTTCAGGCAAGGACATCAGGATGAGGATGAATATATCATCAGCCTTCTTGGACTGGCTGCTAACATAACCCAATAGCAAAAAACTTTCAAGACAAAATAATTATTTTACAATGGAAACTTTGCTCCTCTACATGCCTTTCCTCATCTGTGACCTCTATGCTTAGAACAGGATTTCAAGTGATTACTTCAGTGGAGATGAACCAAGCCAAGCCAGCACCTGAGTTGTGGATCTTGATCTTACCTAGCATATGCAGAGTTACAAACATGATACCAAGCAGAGGGTGTGTGTAAGCAGGCATTTATAGGGGTTGTGTGTAAAACAAGGTTTTTATGCCTTTGAGTTATCTGTGTCAAATCTATCATTATAATGGGGATTGTTGTATGCAATGTGTAGTGAGTTAGCAGGCTGCTCAAGGGGTTAAGGTTGGCCACTTCCAGGTGTTCATGGTCCTGCCTCTTTGCCTGAGCCCATAAATACTAGGGGAGGAAACCTTCTAAGAGGCTCTTCCATGTGGGAACTAGCAGGAAAGGTGCTGCAAGATGTGAGCTCAACTAAAGGGGTGTCTGTTTCCCCCTTGAAAGGGTACCGAAAAGCACTAAAGAACTTGTGGACTTTGCTCTATATGAGGTATGAGATGGCAACTTGATTAGGAAGCAGCCTAAATGGGGAATAGAGACAGATAAAGAGGAAAAATCAATTGTACAGAGACTGTTTCGTGTCAACTGGATGCTTAGCAAAGGTTTCAGGTTAACTGTAAAGTGCTTGATGAGAAGTTCTTATAAAGAGGTGCAATAAGGTACAGGACATATCCAAAAGAACAGGGCCTGATACACACAAGGGGATGAAGAGTAAGAGAGCCACCTCGAAGGGGTTAATTGTACAGTGGATCTGGCAGGAAGATATCTATATGTACAGTAGTTGCTATGAGAAACCAAGACTGGTGGGAATGCTATAACAGCCAACCAGTGGGAGAGTGTTGCCAGGCATGGGTGATGGATTCTTTGGTAGCAAGGGGGTCAGTGCTCTGACTCAGTGCCTAGTGGTTGGTGCCCCTAGGGTATCTGAGACAGGCTCTGCGGTGTCCCTCTCAAAATGCTGCATTCAGGAAGAGAAGGTGTACAGTCATGGTAGAGTGTCTCACAGTAAAGAGTCTCAAGTTTAATGTGTAAGTTTAAGGTGAATGGCTCACTTCTACAGGGTGCCACCTTAATGCTGATTCTCGCATGACCGTAGCCTTGCCTGGGGCATTAGTGAGTGCTTTCACAAAGAGTCCACATCTACAGGGTAAGTAGGCCCTACCCACATGGTGGTGAAAGCTGAACCCCAATGAGTGTTAAAAAAAAAAAAAAAAAGGCACAAAAGCACCCACACACCAATAGTTAGTTGCCTTTGTGGTGTAGGGGAAAATAGAAACACATTCCTTATCCCTCTCTCCCACAGGCTTCTTCCCTGCCGTACATCCTCCCATGAAGCAGCTCTGCTTTGCCGCTTCTTCGGTCACAGCTTCTCTGATGTCTTTACATACAATGAAGGATGAGCAGTCCTGCATTGTACATGAGGATGTCAAGGGCCCGTCTAGATACCTGGAACACTGGAGAATATCATTGGACAGGGGAGGGAGGAATATATTTGTCATTGCTGCCTAGTCTATTACCATAGATTAGGAAGTACATAGTAACTGACTGGAGTTCAGCTTGTGGGGAGGTGCAGCATGGTGCAGTGGCAGTAAAGACACAGAGTCCAGTTGCAATAAAACTTGGAACTTGTATTGAAGAGTAATGCCAAACTACAAACACCCTAGGTAGGAGGGTGCAAGGTAAAGCACTCATATTTCAGTTCAAATGCAGAGATGAAGCCGGGAGATATGCACCAACAGCGCTTGTTTCAGAGGGTGACTATAGCAAATTCCAAGCCTTTCCGTACTTGTCCAGAACCTTTCCCTGCCACTAGTCACTTTCCCTTTTAGACGAGGTATCTCTACCTACTCT
This sequence comes from Staurois parvus, assembly GCF_062004578.1. Taxonomy (NCBI): domain Eukaryota; kingdom Metazoa; phylum Chordata; class Amphibia; order Anura; family Ranidae; genus Staurois; species Staurois parvus. Next base: position 1,669,080 of record NW_028318070.1, read on the forward strand.
ACCCACTTTGCAAAAGCACACCAAAACCTAGGGGCAGAGACTTATAAAGAACTTGCCGACCCAAGATGGCTGTCGGGGTCACATTGATGCAGAGTAACCAACTGGGAATACTGATCCATGACCCAGGAGACCACAGAGAAACCAGGTTTCCCTTAACTTCCTCTTCAGGCTGCGGTACCACTCATTTGAGCGCCACCTGCAGCGGAGAACACAGACTGAACCTGCAGCGGAGAACACAGACTGAACCTGCAGCGGAGAACACAGACTGAACCTGCCTGCAAGCTATAATTTTGTAAAATGAAGAAAGGCATGCTTTAAAACAAAGTCAGACTAGTTATGTATTCTCTGAAAATTAAATGTATTTTTAAAACAGATAGTATAAACAAATGGAATTGTGTTAGATTAGCCACTGTAATTCTCAAAGGAGAAGGCCTTAGACCAGAAGAGCGTAGGCCAGCAGTGTTAGCCAGTCAGTCTCAACTACTGTGTACAGTGCTGGCAATCTAACACTGCGTGTTTGCCAACAGGAAGTGGAGCAATGACTTAAACAATGAAATCCCATGTGTGCTGCTTATCTTTCACTGTCAGTTCAGCAGACTGCTGACAGTTTATTGATAAGTCATATTACTAATTGTATATGTATTTTCTTTTAACTGTGAACATTGATTTCCCCCCACCTTTTAGCATCTGTTAAATCAACCTTCTGGGGCTGACACCCACGTCTTTTTCCTAGAACATCATATAATCATGTAAAAAAATTGAATGAGAGAAGATGGAAGCCTAAAAAAAGGGAAAGCAAATTAGAAAATTAACACTTTGCTAATATTATCCAGCTAGTGTACACATTGAAAGTCAAGGCACGGAGTGACTGAACTGGTGAGATCTGGTTTTTAGAAAATAACGGATTTGGAGATGCTTTTTAGGCTTCTTTCACATGGGACAGATCCGGTTTTGCTCAGAAGGAGATCTGTCTACTGAGTTGAGCAGCCGGATGACAAGTCCATGTCCAGTCCACTTATGCAGAATGGAAAAGGACACAGACCACTCTTCTCTATAGGCAGTCGGATGTACTGTAAATGGACCGGCTGTCTGTTTACACCCGACTGCCCCTCCAGGCAGACGGAGGGGAACGAATCCCCTTACGTTTGTTTTTGTCAGATCAGAGGTAGGTGGGTGTAAACTGACGCCTGGTCTGTTTACATCCAACTGCCAATAGAGGAGAATGGAGGGTCTGATCAGGTCCACCTGAAAAACGAAGAAGCAGATCCAATTGAACCAGTCATGTGAAAGCCTAGGGTGATACACAGAAATGAAACCAATCCTTCCACATAAGTTTTACCTATTTATCTGCAGCCTTCCCTCCCTCCTCTACCGCCTCCTAAAAAACACAGATCAGAGGGTATTTCTCTGGGGGAAGGGTGCTGAGGAGGGGGAGGGGGCAGGACCTTACTCATGTAGATAGCAAAAGGATGACAAAGCAGATGGAAATCACCCTAGGTGCTCTGGGTTGAGGCAAGGCCACACTCAAAGCACCTATATCACTATATGATCTATTCATTTTTCATTTCAGGGGTTTACAACTACTTTGACAAAGTGTACACTACAAGAGAAAAGTATATTCAGTAAAATTTACAAAGATCGTTGAATTCATTATACCGTAGCTGAAATAGAAGGGATTTATTTTCTCAGCAAAACTGAAGGAATCTACAATACCCCCGTACTTAGGGAAGTAGGAGCAGGATTTGAGTATTGGACTTAATGCATCGCAGAAGATGAAAATATTAAAACTGGCGTGTTCCTCCTCCATTGACTTGAAAACAGAGATGTATTTTAAGCTACTGGTGAGGTGGTATGCAGCTCCGGTAGTGATGGCCTTGATGTTGAAATTGAACGTAAGTTCGACTCAAACAATCGGCCGTTCGTGTATTCAGCAAACAGACGAACGGAAAGCGCGTTCTGCGGGCTCTTCGTCCTCAGCACCCCACAATGCACTGTGCTCTCACAGTACATTGTGATTGGCCAAAGCAATGCACTGGACCACAGGTCAGGTGCAATGCTTTGGGCAATCACAGCACAATTGGGTGAAGATAGCGGTGATGTCACTAGCTAGCTCCGCCCAATTGTTTACATCTGACCAGAAAATGTAAGATTGTGGTGACTGCTCAGCGGGTGCGGACGGATCAGTCGGTGTCTTTTTTTTATTTTTACAAATTGGCCTCTTCGTGACAACGCTGAACGCCGTGTTTGACAATGGATTACAACAATGGAACCATTTTTTTGGCTTATTTTTTAAATAAAGAACCTGTCAAAAACTGTTGTGTTTTTATTTCCATTTTACACTTTTTTGGTGAATAAGTAGGGGTACTATTATGTACCCTATACTCATTCACAAAGGGGGGCAGGATCTGGGGCTTCCAGATCCCGATAAGTCACCCCCTGCAGACCCCCAGAAGCACACCGTCCCAATGCCGAGGGCATGTGGCCTGGTAAGCCGAGGTGGTGTGTGGGGGGAGGAGGTGAGCGCTGGTTCCTGGCCTGCCAGGCTTGTGCTTGGATCAAGTGTCTGTTAGGAACACTTTTCCCCCGCTCCCCCCCCCCATTATTGGGGGTGGGGTTCCCCTTAAAAGTCCTACCAGGCCTAAAAGGGCCTGATATGGCTTTTAAGGGGAACCCCATGCACTTTAAAGAAACAAAAAAAAAATTTTTTTTAAATTATAAATATATATATATATATAAATAATATTTTTTTTTACTGTGGGGTTCCCCTAATGTTCCTACCAGACCTAAAGGGTCTGGTATGGATTGGGGGGGGGGGCCACACAGACATGTCACAGAATAAATTTTGGCCTAAATTTATGACTAAATTTGATTTTTTACATTTTTTTAGTAGACATGTTTAATAACGAAAAGTAAAAAAAAAAAAATTCTTAAAATTGTCACTTTTTTTTATAGCACAAAAAAAAAAAAAAAAAAATACAGAGGCAATCAAATACAACCGAAAAAAAACTCTATTCGTGAGAAAACAAGGACGTAAATTTCATTTGGGTGCAGCATTGCATGACCGCTCAATTGTCAGTTAAAGTAACGCAGCGCCGTAACGCAAAAAAATGGCCTGGTCAGGAAGGGGGGTAAATCCTCAGGAGGGCAAATGGTTAACCTCTTGGCACTGGCCGAACGCAAATGCGCAGCCTCCCGTCATCTGGGCCTAGACGCCGTGCGGCCACACATTTGCGTTCTATTAAAAAAAACGTGTGCTGAGTGCGCGCGCCCTGCACGTTCCCAGCACACACGTTCGGTACTCACGGAAAGGTCCCGATCTCCTCTTTCGATCGGGACCTTTACCGATCCTGTGACAGAGAATCACGGCGGTCAAATGACCCTAAAACCCCGCCCACCTCCCAGCTTCTGGAACCCTTAAAGGGCTGGGAGGTGGCGGCGCCAAGAGGTTAAAGACATTTTTCTCTTTTTTTTTCTACTTTAAGCAATGAAAAATGACTGCCAATACCTTGTATATAAGCCTTCAAAATGGGCACTTTTGAATTTACAAGTTCGACTACCATAGACTTGCATTGAGTTCAAAATTTGCGGTTGAACTTTCGTTAGGTTCGAATGTTTGACTGCAAACTGAACAGGAGGGTGTTAGGCCTATCACTAAACTCTGGTGAAAGCACAGAGGTTTGGATCCGTTGCATCGCTTCTATGTTGCAGGGCATGCAATGCCCCTGGAACCTTTGCACATGGGTGGTGAAACTACCCTAGGAAAAACATTTTCTGGTAAAGAATAGTCCTAATTATTCAAGATATAACGAGAAAAGAGATACCCATGGAGTAATATAAAAACAGTTCACAGCTACCCAGAAGTTACATAACCGCTACTTACAGAAATAAAAATAAGTCATACAATCATATAGCATAGAAATACCCTCATTCTTTATAACGTGTGCATCATGCAGTCCACAATAAATCCCACACCCCCAAACAGTGCAGTACTCCACATATAATAAAAAAATGTCATAAAATAAGCAAAGCCAGTCCAACAAGTGAAAAACCCCAAAGTGATCAAATCACAAACAAGGTGAACCACTGTGATCTTCTCCCCAGGAGTCCCCCTATGTGATGAACAAGGCCCCCCCCCCCCAGTGACATATAAGGCTCCATGCACACTAGACTTAAAAAAACGCTGCTTTTACAGGAGCTTTGTGTTTTGCCTGTAGAAGCAACTCAGTGTTGCCATATGTGTCCATGCATATTAGGACATTTAGGGCCAATTCATACTACAAAAATCCATTCCAGATACATTTTTGCTTACAGATCACACCACACGCAGTTCCTGTGCCGTTTTGATGTGGTTTGGTATGTTCCAGCATGGGTCTGTACAGCAAAAATGCAGCATGTTCTACTTTTTTTTCATCAAATAGGATGTACCACTGATAACGAGCCTTCTTTTGTATCCTTACCACAGGATGTCTTAATTTCAATGCAATAAATGTGATGACATCATATTGATAATAAGCTCCACCCCTATACATGCTACGTCCATCAATCAGGACTTCTTTAAAAGGTGAGCAGTGATCTTTCCTGAATTCATTTTTACAGCCAAGAAAACTGCCATCTTAGCCTCTGCTTGATCTGCAGTTGCTATGTTAACAGTTTGGTTGAGAGCACAAGCAACTGTGACAATTAGCAATGAAGACATGTCTTGACTGTAACCCTTCTCCTAGCAACCACAAAACTCAGACACATCCATCAGATTGCCAGACAGAGAAGTGTGATTGGTCACTCCAGAGAACATGTCTTCACTGCTCTAGAGTTCAGTGGCGGAGTGCTTTACACCACGTCATCCGACGCTTTGCATTGCACTTGGTGATGGAAGGCTTGGATGCAGCTGCTCGGCCATGGAAACCCATTCCATGAAGCTCTCTATGCACTGTTGTTGTGCTAATCTGAAGGCCACGAAGTTTGGAGGTCTTTAGCTATTGACTCTGCAGACAGTTGGTGACTTCTGCGCACTGTGCGCTTCAGCATGCTACCACTTGGTGGCTGAGTTGCTGTTCTCAGTTGCTTCCACTTTGTTATAATCCCACTAACAGTTGAGCGTGGAATATTTAGTAGCCAGGAAATGTCACAGATGGACTTATTGCACAAGTGGCCACCTATCACGGGACCACGCTTGGAGTCACTGAGCTCCTGAGAGCGACCCATTCTTTCACCAATGTTTGTAGAAGCAATCTGCATACCTAGGGGCTTGATTGTATACACCTGTGGCCACAGAGGGGATTGGAAACCTAAATCCAATGATTTGGAGGGCGGGGTCAATACTTTTAGCAATATAGTGTATATATTAGGTATGTTTGCAATATAATAAAACTAAAAGGACAAAAAGTCGCTCAGGTGATAATGGCTGTGGGCTAAAGAGGTTCTTTGTTCCTCTAGACCTGGTAAAGGTGACACTTCTGTATGTGCTTATGACAGCAGTACCTGCACACAGAGAATCCTATCAGTATGTATGCCATATCACAGCATCAATCAAGTAACATCACTAGGAATTTAAAGCAATCATGACCAGGTCTCTAGGGAGCCCTGAAACACCACTTTACAAAACTAGCTGCCACACTGACAAGACTGTGCACTGAAATTAACATACACAACTGGAATAGACAGTCATCTGCAATCACTTCAGCTGCTGCTGGATTACTTGATGCAGCTACCATTAATACTGGTCTACAGATATGTCTTCAATGTTTGGTTAGGGAAGGTTCCGATAAATTGTATTCAATTTCTTATGTTAAAAGGAGTAAAGCTTCCCAGCTCCAATTAATACATCCAGCCCATCACTTTGGCAACAGTCTATTGTCTAGTTCTGTCCTCAACCTGCATTCACACTTGAGCAAAGCAATTTTTAGGATTTTTATTTAAAATGGTTGTAAAGGCTAAATGTTTTCTATCTTAATGCATTTTATGCATTAATGTAAAAACCTGTGTGCTGCTCCCCTAAAGCGCCCCTCCAGGATTTACCTAAGCCAGATCCCAATCTAGTGCTGTGCATGGGAGCCTCGGCTCCTCTGGGTCTCTCTCTCCTCAATGACTGAGACACAGCCAGCCATGTGCCATTGGCTCCCACTGCTGTTATTCACAGTCAATGAGGAGCAAGTGGGGCTGAGCCAAGCTGTGTGTGTCTCTATTTACTTCATTTTTATTTCAGGTACTTATATAGCACCATCAATTTACGCAGCGCTTCACATATATATATATTGTACATTCACATCAGTCCCTAACCCTCAAGGGGTGTACAATCTAAGGTCCCTAACTCACATTCATACATACACATACTAGGGGCAATTTATACAGGAGTCAATTAACCTACCAGCATGTCTTTGGAGTGTGGGAGGAAACCGGAGTACCGGGAGGAAACCCACGCAGGCACAGGGAGAACATGCAAACTCCAGGCAGGTGGTGCCCTGGTTGGGCTTCGAACCAGCAACCCTAGTACTGCCAGGTGGAAGTGCTAACCATTTAGCTACTGTGCTGCCTGTCTCTAAGACACACATAGCTTGGCTCAGCCCTGCCCCACACTTGCTCCTCACTCAGCAGGGAAGGGGAGTGCAGGAGTGCCAGCAGGCACCCCAGAAGAGGAGGATTGGAGCTGCTCTGTGCAACAGATGGGTCCTCTTACTCACCGTGGGATCTCTCCGTTAATGGCTGAGCAAGTGGATGACAGGTCTTTCATTTCTGCCTGTTTCGTCCACTGCTGGCTTGATGCACTCTGATGCTCTGGGGTGACAGGTTGGCAAGTCCAGATTGCAATCAATGGGTTGCCGACCCGGGGCATGTGCTTCCCTGCATTTGAGGTTGCAGGCCACATCTGAGGGCCATGGGTTGAGCATCCCTGATCTAGCAGAAGAGTTTAGCTGTCATTGTCCCTGCAGGTTCTAAAATAAAATTAAATAGGATTTTGGGCATTACAAGAAGAGATCATTTTATTTCCCCCATTATAACCTGCTGCTCCCTGGCTTCTGATTACATAATGCTGCTGAGCATAGGCATCCACTGAGAAACTTTGGCATTTGTCCAGGGGTGCCTGGACCTAGTGTAGCCACTGAGATCTGCACTTAAAATGTTAATGGCCCTTTTCAATATCCACAGATCTCACTTCAGCAAACTGAAATCTGATCCGCTACTATGGATGTGTGTGCTTTATGCGTTATCAGTGCTCTCTGTATTGCTTTAATGACGCTTATAGGACAGAGATATGAATAATGAAAACATGTATTAAAGCAAGGTTGAAAAACTCTTTATGCAAATGGAAACCCAGACACAAGCTGGCCTGGGCATGCTGTGACTTGTAGTTACTCCAGAGACGACCCATGTTTCATTTATTTATCCATGCTTGATTCCAAACCAGTAGACATTTATATCTGCATTCCATCAGCTGTTTTAGGGACCCCCACTAGGGATCTGTGTTATACTAGATATAGCTGCATTGGAATGCAAATAAGCTAACGAATACTGCTGATAAATCCCCCTTAGCCCAGGTAAGAGGCTGAAATATGGGTTTGTTAACAGAAAATTCTTCTCTTCGCACAGCGGGATAAAAGGATACTGCAACAGCCAGCAGAAAAAAGCTCAGGTAAACAAATTCTAAAATGATGCATCTTGCCCATAAATGAGCTGTGCAAATCAACACTTTTCTCTTCAGGATTCAGAGCTGTCACTGGCCATCAACAAGCTCTGTGCTACCTTGTCTGGCATGGTCTACAGGAGACAATCGCAATTACAGTTTTAGAATACTACCTCTCATAAGCACAACGGTGAAAACATGGAAGGTCAGAGATTTCAAGCTTGAAAAAACTGTAACCCTTATTGCATTGTGAATTTTCCGCATACATATCGTCAGTAACTACTGGATAAGAGCTGGAATTCACACAGCTGTAACTAGGACTTCTAGTTTTTGTACTGGCCACAATGGTATCAATTGGTGGGTAGGTGGGCTGTATACAGCATATAATTGGCATAGTTGTTTTTATTCTAGATGTTTTAGCAGATTGTCACGCAGATGGTCAGACACTACAGATGGCATCTGTGTTCTTCACCTATAGCAGCCCCCTTCCCCATAATGTAAGCAGGCCTACCAGTACTCAGTTGCCCCCAGGACTTCTACACAATGCTAGAGTGCCTGGTCACCACGCTGGGGCAGGTGCGCACTCAGCAGAGCAAACTGGTACTTGTAGTCGGCAGAGAGTGGTACAATGACATTCCAGGTACAAGGCAGGTTTAGATTTGTCAGGGTCAAATCTGTGGTCAAAAGACAGGCAGAGTTTAGAGAGTAGTCGATATCCGATCCGAGGTCATCAATGAGGGAATCCAAACTAGCAGACAGGACAGACAAACAGGGAGCTTGGAGCAGATGTTACAAACGCAATATCAGAAGCATGAGACTGCAGGTCTGGCTGGCCTAAATCAGGTTTGGTCTCCTCCCGGAAACTGGTTACATCAATCACCTTGCAGGTGGACAGACGGGAGAATGAATCACAAACAAAATCAGGATGCTGGAATGAGACCAGCAGCTGTGATGGAGCAGGAGCGCTACATACTCCTGACACAGACATTTTTTGCATAGCCAACTTTTACTGCATGTGTTATGTAATTTTTTTTTACCCGTAAAATGGGTATATTGCACCCAATAAAACAGTATTTACTTACCAACCCTAAACTTCAACATAACCTTGTTAACCACTTCAATACTGGGCACTTTCACCCCCTTCCTTCGACTGCACTTTCCTCACACTGTCACAGCATGAGGAAAGTACTGCAGATACCCGGCAACTGTCACAGAGCGGATCAGCACTTATCAGGGCACTGATGATCACTTCCCTGATGATCAGTGCCCAGCAGTGCCGCCCAGAATTGCCTCCCACCAGTGCACATCAGTGCCTATCAGTGTCACCGAGCAGTGCCACCCATCAGTGTCCAGCAGTGCCTGTCCATCAGTGCTGCCTATCAGTGCCCATCATTGCTGCATATCAATACAGCTTCATCAATGCCTCCTGATCAATGCCCACGAGTTTTGCCTCATCAGTGCAACCTATCAGTACCTATCCATGCCACCTCATCAGTGCCCATCAGTACTGCCTATCAGTGCCTAGTGCTGCCTATCAGTGCTGCGTATCAGTGCAGCCTCATCAACGCACATCAGTGAAGGAGAAAAATTACCTGTTTTCAAAATTTTATAATAGAAACAAAGTTACATTTTTTTTTTCAAATCTTTTGCTCTTTTTATTTATAGTGCAAAAAATAAAACACCCAGTGATGATTAAATACCACCAAAAGAAAGCTCTATTTGTGTGAAAAAATGATACAAATTTCATATGGGTACAGTGTTGCATGACTACGTAATCGCCATTCAAAACATGAGAGCGCTGAAAGCTAAAAATTGGCCTGGGCATGAAGGGGCGAAAAGTGCCTGGTAGACAAGTGGTTAAAGAGGGGATGAAAGTATATCATAAAGGTAAGCAGCATATGCTCAGAGATCTTCCAAACCCATTTTTTTCCTATCTTTGAATTTTGAATGTCAAAAGAGTAGGCACCTGCAGCCCATTATCTGCATGGCACACCTGTGAGAACAAAAATATGAAAGCAGAAATTGCTGACATGTTTTTAAATATGCAGGCTCCTAAGGCTTTCAGCCTATTCTTGCCTTCGGTCACAAGGTTTCAGGCTTGTTTCAAGTCAGTGACTGGCTAGATAATGGTGCAAGTGTTAAAGATGATAGCCTAGGAGCTTGCACAGATGAAACAGGTCCAAGTCTACAATGGCAGTTCCCATATGTCTATCCACACAGGCTCTCTTAAATCAGTTATATGACTCAAGTAGAAAAGATAGGACATGTTTTTTTCATTAAAGTTTATTTTACACTGATCAATTATAATAGTATGACCACCCACTATAACCCATCGAGACATGGACTCCACTAGTCCTCTGAAGGCATGCTGTGGTATCTGGCACCAAGCCATCAATAGCAGATCATTTAAGTCCTGTAAGGTGTGAGGTGGGGCCTCCATGGATCAGTTTTTCCAGTATATCCCACAGTTGCTCAATTGGATTAAGATTTAGAGAATTTGGAGGTCAAGTCAACACCTCAAACTCATGTTGTGTTGCCGGTTTTCCTTCCTTAGACCACTCTGGGTTAGTCCTGACTACTACAGACCAGGAACATCTCACAAGAGCTGCAGTATTGGAGTTGCTCTGGCCCAGTCATCTAGCCATTACGATTTGGCCCTTGTCAACGTCGCTCAAGTCCTTATGATTGTTAATTTTTTTACTTTCAATACATCCACTTCAGGGACAACATGTTCACTTCCAGCCTATTATATCCCACTCACTTTCTGATGCCATTGCGACGAGATAATCAATATTTGGCAAATAAAGATCTAACATATGTATTTGATCTGTATATTCAGCCTTTTGCCTGGAGTTCAGCTTTAAACCTGTCAAGGAATTAATTGGTGAGGTTTCTCTTAAAGAAACATGGCCTGTCTCTATATAACCTCATCCACACGGTATTGATGTTTGAGCATCTGCTTTTATGAACATAATTTCAGGCGTTTGTTTAGCACGGCCCTCCAGCTGTTGCCAAACTACAAGTCTCATGAGGCATTGCAAGATTGACAGTTACAAGCATGACTCCCAAAGGCAGAAGCGTGACACCCCTGCTATAGAGTGATGACAGAAAGAGGTTGGCCATCCACCTGCTCACCAATCCCATGCATAGCACAGCCTCATAGGAACAAGAGTTTTTGCCCATCCTGTTTGCAGGGATGTGCAGAGTTACCGCCTGACAGCCTGTCAGCTCGGCGAGCAGAGATGTCTGTGTGCAGACGAAACAGTGATAGTTCCGATGCAGAAAAGCTGATGTGATCCAGACATCATTGGGTTGAACTGTGCATAGTCCCACAGCAGTAGGCCAGAATCTGACTCTAGAGAAAATCAGTCCCCCTGTGTTCAGCACTGAATCCTGCACCAGGAGAGAGAGCCAGTCCCTTGCTGTAGAATATATCTGCTTTCCCACTATCCTTCTAGCCAGCTGTCTGGTAGTTATAGTGGATTTAGCACTTAGGAATACAGGATGTAGGATGTCTGGCTAAAAAAAAGCACAACCATAAAAGGGAAAATAAATATATATATGTATCCTGTACTCACAGTTGATCCAGAGGAAGGCAAAAAAACCCAGCAAAGCATGATCCAGTTTGCTCCTGCAGGGGGTAAAATTCCTTCCTGATCCCCCAAAAAGCAATTGAATATTCCCTGAATCAACTTTACCTATAAATGTTGGTGGCAGGAATCCCGAGGGTTACCGTGGCGTGCGAGTCTGCGCATGCGCGGTCCGTCTAGGCGCACTAGCATGCAGACACTAGGACCTGGGCGACCGTGGCGGCTGTGCATGCGCACTTGCGTCCAAGGACGCGTGCCTGGCACCAATGAGTGCACAGGGCACACTATTTAAACAGGCTTTGGCAATTCACAAATTGCCGTATGGTCTTTCCTGCCGTTTCTGTGTCCTGAGTTCTTGCTAGTTGCCTACCCTGCCTGACCCTGATCCATTGACCGTCTCCTGCCCTGATCCCTGGCTCGTCTCTGACTACTCTTTTGCCTGCTCCTGAATTATCTGACCTCCTGTTGCTGAACCTTTTGCTCGTGACCCGGTTATTCTCTGCCTACTGCCTTGTACCGTCTGCCTTGCTGTTACTGACCCGGCCTGTCTGACTCCGCTATACTCTGCACTGGCATCCATCCCGCTTGGATCCAGTTGCCACAGTCCAGGGCCTGCTAGCCTCTTCACGTCAGGCTCTCCACCTGTACATACCTCCGGTGGTCCTCTCTACCTCAGTTGGGAGTACCCAGGGGTCGCGACCTGGTCTCAGTTCTGCTCCAAGTCCATCCCCACCATCAGGGGCTCTGGTGAACAAGCAGACTGGGGCTTAGACTCCACGCCCTGGGAAATCCCATTCTGTGCACCGGGCGGTACATAATTAGTATCCAGTTATATTATGTGTATTTAGAAAAGAATCCAGGCCTATTTAAAGAAATCCACTGAGTTGGCCAGAACCAGCTCTTGAGGGAATCTAGTCCACATTGTTACAGCTCTTACTGTGAAAACTTTCTGTATTTGGAGAATAAATCTCTTTTTCACCAGACATAAAGAGTGCCCCCTTGTCCTCTGTGATGACCTTAAGGTGAATAACTCTACACCGAGTTCACTGTATGAAGCACTGATGTATTTATACATGGAGATCATACCCCCCCTTATGTATTATACATGGAGATCATATCCCCCTTATGTATTATACATGGTGATCATATCCCCCCTTATGTATTTATACATGGAGATCATATCCCCCCTTATGTATTATACATGGAGATCATATCCCCCCCTTATGTATTATACATGGAGATCATATCCCCCCTTATGTATTATACATGGAGATCATATCCCCCCTTATGTATTATACATGGAGATCATAGCCCCCCTTATGTATTATACATGGAGATCATATCCCCCCTTATGTATTATACATGGAGATCATATCCCCCTTATGTATTATACATGGAGATCATAGCCCCCCTTATGTATTATACATGGAGATCATATCCCCCCTTATGTATTATACATGGAGATCATAGCCCCCCTTATGTATTATACATGGAGATCATATCCCCCCTTATGTATTATACATGGAGATCATATCCCCCCTTATGTATTATACATGGAGATCATAGCCCCCCTTATGTATTATACATGGAGATCATATCCCCCCTTATGTATTATACATGGAGATCATATCCCCCTTATGTATTATACATGGTGATCATATCCCCCCTTATGTATTTATACATGGAGATCATATCCCCCCTTATGTATTATACATGGAGATCATATCCCCCCTTAATTTCCTCTTCTCAAGGGAGAATAAATGTAGTTCCTCTAATCTTTCCTCATAGCTGAACTCCCCCATGCCTTTTGTCAATTTGGTTGCCCTTCTCTGCACTTCCTCCAGTTCCCTGATATCCTTTTTCATGAATTGGTGCCCAAAACTGAACTGCATATTCCAGATAAGGTCTTACGAATGATTTGTACCGGGGGAAATAATATCTCTCTCTGGAGTATATACCTCTTAATACAAAGAATTTTGCTCACTTTGGAATCCACAGCTTGGTATTGCATGCCATTAATTAAGCATATGATCTACCAGAACTGCCACCTCCACCTCCACCATTGATTCCCCCAGTTGTACACCCATTGTATGTATTATGCATGCATATTCTTAACTCCCACATGCATAACTTTACATTTATCAACATTAAACCTCATTTTCCACAGTTGCCCAGTTAACTGCTTGCTGACCACACTATAGCCAAAAGACTGCTACAGCACGGCTCTCCAGTTCTGGGAGGACTTCCATGGATGTCCTGCCATGCACGTGCCTCCCGTGCGCATCCTGAAGCGCACATCTGATTTGCTTTGTGACCGCTGTGTCCTTTTGGACACAGCTGATCACAGATCGCAGTAAAGGGCCACAGTGCCTTTTACCATGTGATCAACTGTGTCTAATCACAATTGGTCACATGTTAACAGACTTGCTGGTTATCAGCATTTTCCTTTCCTCACGCTGTCTCTGTGTGAGGAAAAGAGAGCCGATATAACTGGCCAGTCTTGTAGTACATTGGTTACACTGATAATCAGTGCCCCAATTATCATTGAAGCCCCATCAATGCCAGTCAGTGCAGCCTCATCAGTGCCCATTAGTGATGAAGAAAAATTACTTCTTTGAACATTTTTTTTTAACAGAAACAAACTTTTTTTTTTAGTTTGTTTAGCAAAAAATAAAAAAAAGTGGTCTTTAAATTCCACCAAAATAAAGCTCTGTGTAAAATAAATGATACAAATTTCATTTGGGTACAGTGTTGCATGACTGCACAATTGTCATTCAAAATGTGACAGTGCTGAAATCTGAAAATTGGCCCGGGCAGGAAGGGGGTGAAGATGCCCAGTATTGAAGTGGTTAAACAGTGCATTGAGGTCGGCTTGTAAGTTGGAGACATCCTGTAAGGACAGTATTCCACTGCATAGCTTGGTGTCATCTACAAAGACTGAAATGTGACTTTTAATCCCAGACCCTATATAATTTATATATTAAAAAAGAAGGGTCCCAACACTGAACCTTGGGGTACACCACTAACAACCTTAGACCATTCATAGTATGAATCATTAACCACTACTCTCTGAATACGATCTTTTAGCCAGTTTTTTTATCCATTTACGAACTTATTTTTCCATGCCTGCAGACTTTACTTTACACATTAGCCATGTGTGGGGAACTGTGTCATACGCTTTTGCAAAATCTTAGTATACCACGTCCACCGCCACCCCTCTGTCCAAGTATACCACGTCCACAGCCACCCCTCTGTCCAAGTATACCACGTCCACAGCCACCCCTCTGTCCAAGTATACCATGTCCACAGCCAAGGTTTTGCTCACCTCCTCATAAAAAGAACTCAGATTTTTTTTTTACAACTTCTATCTGTTATGAATCCATGCTGTCTGTTGCTTAAAATATTTTTTTCCGGCAACTACGCACCTATGTGGTCTTTTATTAAACTCTCCAGTATCCTCCCAACTATAGAAGTTAATCTAACAGGTCTGTAGTTACTTGGTAATGACTTTGACCCCTTTTTAAATGTAGGAAAAACACTGGCCTTACGTCAATCCAGTGGTACTATGCCAGTCATTGAAGAGTCCATAAAAATGAGAAACAATGGCTTTGAAATGATAGAGCTCAATTAGTTTAGGACCTGTGGGTGTATGCCATCCGGTCCAGGTGCTTTATTCACCTTTATTCTGTTTAAATATTTCTGGACCATATAAATTTTGAGCCATTGTAGAGCATTTGGGGCTGTGTCAATACCTTGCCCATTATGGACATAAGCTCCCCCATGCTGCTTTGTGATGTAGCGGTCCCAGCACTGGGCAGTAGGGGGAAAAGGAATACAAAGGAATACTCAGTCTCATCTGTAAACATACCTGAATGGCAAAATGATATAGAAAGCACTTGGCTACATCTGTATGAAGGTAAAAAACCTTCAGTGTGCAGCTCCCCCCACAGTCCTCCTAATACTAACCTGAGCTTAATCACAATCCAACACTGTGCACGAGAGCAGAGACTCTCCTCGGTCTCTCCCTCCTCATTGGTCAGATACAGCAGCAGGAGGAATTGGCTCCTGCTGCTGTCAATCACAGCCAGTGGGAAGGGAGTGAGGGCGAGGCCAAGCTGTCCTCTGTGTGTCTTATAGATACACAGAGGCAGCTCAGGAGAGAGAACACACACGAGTGCCCCCAGAGCAAGCAGCTTGTTCTGGGGCATTCAGTGGGGGAAGTAGCCAGGAGCACCAGCAGGGGACTGGAAAAGATTAATATCAGGGACTGCTTTGTGCAAAACCATTACACAGAGCAAGTAAGTATAGAGATGTTTGTTATGTTTAAAAGTAAAAGGTGAGCATTTAATATCACTTTAGGGTATTACAACAAGTAACATTATGTGTGCTACCAATATTGAACCTACTAGGCAGTCATTCAGCATACAGAATATATATGTGCAAAGGCAATAATAAACATTGGATAATAATAAATTAATAATTATAAATATAAACATATATAATATACATACAGAATATACAGTATATGTGCAAAGGCAATAATAAACATATCAAGAGTTACATAACACAAAGCAATAATATCACATGGGCTATAACTCTGTACAGGAATAGATGTTGAATTAAACTCAGCAAAAACTAAATCAGATAATCGGTGACAAGGACTCAATATAAATGCAGTTATCATAATGAATATTATTTTATTCGCAGCACAGTCAGTCACAATTCCTGCCAATGAAATGTAAGCCCATTGTGGGAGATAACACTCTTTTAATATTATAAACACTCCATCAGGTTTCAGATTCATTACAAGTCTAGGCGGGATGAGAAATGGGAGCTATTCAGGATGATACAATGGCCTTTGCACATTAATTTCCGGTTCTATCAATTAAGGCAGCAATCTTCTCCTTTTCTTTCTCTTCACAAAACATACCAGAGCTTATAAAATCCGGTAAAATGCCATCTCTGTTTTTTTTTTTTTAAATTGTAAATGACAAACAATTTGAATACAGCCATCTTGACGCTTGTCAATTTCTGTAATTACACCTGAAAGGTCCTAAAAGCAATCAGCTTTCATCTGTGAATCTAATTCATGACAAAACAGGGGCATTCGGAACAGAAAACTAAAGAATGCAAACATTAATAAAAAGTGGGAATAAAGCTCGATTTTGGATGTGCTATTATTTGAAAGTTTCATCTACAAGGGTTGACTTTATTGGTATTATTTGTGCAGGGATTGCAGAGAGCAATTAGTTTGTGCAGAAAGCAATAACTCATAGAAACCAATCAAATGTTACCTTTCACCTCTTTAGACAGCAATTAAACCACTGAAAAATTAATGATTGGTTGCTATGGTGTACTGCGCTTTAGGAAAGTACTCTGATCAGGGAATGAGCACCACAAATAACTAGATAACTGGTTATACATGCATAAAGTATGTTGATAGCCGTCGCAAGCAAAGAGTTTCTGCTTCGGCTAAGAGATACACTGACAAAAAAAGTCAAGACAACCCACACATAACTCTGCCTCCAACTGTCATGCCTCACTTCTATGACTAAGGAGTGCTTAAGACGAAAAAAAAAAAGAGGGAGAGACCTGTGGTCCTCGATGGACTGGAAGAAAAAGATTTTACAGGTACAAAAATCCTATTTTCCTTATTGTCTATTGAGGAACACAGGCTTGTAAAAATAAACTCTATGACAAGTCAGATTGTCATGTACCTGACCGGAGGCTGCAATAGAGAGAGGGCTCCCCTTACGGCTAAGTGCAGTGCGCCCCTGGAGGTGGAAACTGGAGGTGCAGTGCCCAGAGAAGCACGGGTTGCCAGTGGTGTTGCTGCTTGGAAATGTCTGATGAGATGGAACCCGTGGGTGCTCCAGTTGCAGGAGTTTCTCCAGAGAACACCTGGATCCCAGAGGACAGGTAGTGTAGTCAGTAGCCAGAGCTAGAATCAATATGGAACAGCAGACAAGAGCAACGTCAGGATCAAGCCGGGGTCATACACAGAGCAGCAGACAGGAACAAGGTCAGGATCAAGCCAGGATCATACACAGAGCAGCAGACAGGAACAAGGTCAGGATCAAGCCAGGATCATACACAGAGCAGCAGACAGGAACAAGGTCAGGATCAAGCCAGGATCATACACAGAGCAGCAGACAGGAACAAGGTCAGGATCAAGCCAGGATCATACACAGAGCAGCAGACAGGAACAAGGTCAGGATCAAGCCGAGTCGGTAACAGGAAATCAGCAGGAAACTCAGGAACACAAGAACGGCTGACGATAATCCAGCAACCACTTAGCAGAGCTGCAGTCCTTATAAAGGCCAGAGTGTCAGCAATTAGTGCACCCTGCGTGTGCTGGTGTGTTTTCGTGCACAGGAATGCTTTATTACGTGTCGCCCGCCTATGCAGACTTCTTTACGCGAATTGGCGCATTTGCCCGAGCTTCCTTGTCTTTTCCTCTGACACAGATGTACAGAAGCAGTGAGCAAACACACCAGGGAAACCAGCAGATGTGGAATCTAACTAGCATCAACATCAGAAAAGACAATTGATGGATAGTAATTACCAGTTTGGATAAGGACAATGTCAAGAGGAGACCTATACAATCACCCTGGTATTCCAGATCAGGACTGAGAAATTCTAAGAAACTGGTACTAGAGGGAGCAAAGGAACCCTACCAGCAAAGTGAACACGCCAACATTTACCTTGAGGGACATACAGATGGAACTATGTAAACAAAACAGGACAGCAACTCAGAAAAGGAGTTAGGTTGGTTGACCAAAAGTGTAAGTATGAAGGCCTAGTGTATATAGCATCCTCCTGTGTAGTCAGTTATTTTCATTTGGCTATTTTAGGTCCTGCTGGTTGCAGCCTCAACTACTTTTGCCTGTAACCTAGTTCTGGAATATAGTGGGTTGGAAATGGCAGACCCTGGGCTGAATATTCATGGAGCCTCAGCCAATCCTTAGTCAAGGCAGTAAACAGTAGGGGGCTGAGATGTGCATAAATAGTTTGGGGCCTAGAACAGCAAGGTCTTTGTCCTGGTGGAAAAGACCCAACCTGGAGGGGCTGTCTACCCTCCTAGGAAGTTTATTGAAGACTGCAGGGGGTTTATTGAGGTCCTAGCTCAGGGAGAACTTGGGGACCTATTGCTAGTTGGGAGAGAGTCTGCTGAGGATCTGGCCGGTACTGGAAGCAGGCATCAGTGAGTAGAGGCCCGAGAGAAAGAGAAAGATCCCAGAGGGACTGTTGCTGCTTAACCCTCTTTTTAGAGACTGTTCCAGAATTCCTGGCTCAGGGCTGCTTCCAGAGAGCCCCCTGAGCTATATCTCCATATTCTTTTGTAGAGAGAGGTCTATCCTGAAGAGGTTAGCCACTATCAGACAGTGTCCTCGTTTAACGTTTCCACCACATTTGGAGTATCCCAAGGCTCACCTGATACCCTATCCCAAGTTCTTCAAGCAGTAAATCATAAAAAGATATTCCATGACTGGTTATTGTGCAAAAAGATCATGCATGTTCCCAAGGTAAACACTAGAAATTGCATTTCATAACACAAAGTATACTTAATTGTAAATAAGTTCAGAGCTTCGCGTCTACAAAACCTATGGTAATAAATTCTGGCATAAAAAAACAGCCTGGAGGGCACAAAGCTAAAATCAACTCTGATGTGGCTTAGAGCTACATTGCCCATGCACATTAGAATTTCAATCACCCAAATCATTACATTTTCTTAAGTATTTAGGATTGCAAACTCTAGGAATTATGGGAGGATAAAAGAAGAATTCCAGGTATTATTTGTTTTACATAGTTACATTGGTCCAACTTATACCCCCATAAAAAAAAATGTGCTGCACAAAAATGTAGTGCTAATCATCAAAGTCCAACATCTAAATCTGCATGAAAGAATGCATGAACACGGCTGACTCTTTACACTTCTTTAAAGGCACGCACACTTCTTAAATCAAGATAAAAGAAAGTAAAACGCCCATAGTGCAATATCACCTGTAGTAGCCATTCATTGACTGGACAAGGTGGAGAGTGTGATGTCACTGCCCTGCTCTCCACCTCATTCAGTCAGAGAATGCTGTGCATTCATTGAGAAAATGCAAATCCATCTCTGAATGGCACCTGTAGCAAGCAGATGAGCTTCTGTGTTCAGAATACGGCAGGGCAGCCACTCCGCATGAAACCTGGAAGCTAGTGGAGATCACTGAAATAGCAGTGCCTTCTACAGTGATTTCCAGCTTCTAGAGGGATCCCACAGGTATGGCACATGCATAGTTACATAGGCCCAAAGCTGGACCAATATAACTATATAAAATCTATACCTGGAATTTCTCTTTAAAATGCTAAATTCAACTTTAAAAAAATAAATAAATGCACATTTTTGCAGGTAAAAAAACATGCATTTATTATTTTTATTCTTAGGCTCCTGTAAAGCATTGTACCCACAATCAGCAGTTACTGAAGTCCAGGAAGATCAATGAACTACGAGAGTGCTCACCAGTGTCCTCACAGTTAATTGAGAACTATAAGCCATCTGCTGCAATGGCTGAGGTAGTTGTAGTTTATAATTCACAGAAATCTGTAAATGAATGACATGGCTGTGTGAGCGAAGCCCCTCTCGGCTGCGCTGTTTTCCAATTGTGAAGGCTAGTGTGGGGAGAAGGTCCCCCGCCTGCCATCACAGGGAAGGAGGAGATTGGGGGGTGAGAAGATGGATGCTGAAAATGTTACATACATATGTTCAGAAACGTGAACTTATCCTTTAACATGAAATGCTTTTGGTACAGATATGGCATTTCCTCTCAGTCAGTTACATTGTGTTCTGTTGGTTCTGTATATTTGAAGGTTACTGTAGGCGGCACCAACTGAACTGCCCTTGAAGTATACTAATACCAATGTACTGAACTATGCAAATGTATAAACATTCATTGTCTGGCCTTGAGTAAGTGATGATTTCCACTGTGTATGTTTTATCAAATGTGTCATATGAAGTACCGCATGAAAAAAAAATCTTGTGTATAAAAGCTAAAGATTGTTGGATGGGCTCCAGAGAATATTTGACCTGTCATGGAGGGTTATCTCCCAAAAAATGGCTTCATCAGATAGCTAATGTTACTCAGGCTGCTATGAACAGAAGCATTGATGCAGCAATTATTAGGAATACCTTGCTGTGAGAAGCCATAAATCTCTCTTTTGTTAGAATATGGCATTGTCAGCAGGCAGCATCTATCCTCGTTATGTGCGCAAATGACAAATGCTGGAGGATGCCTGAGCCACCAGCAAGCACTTCCTAAACTTGGTGATGTATGAAGTCCTCTTAGGATCATTTTACACTTGAATTTTTCTTTCTTATACTGTCCTGATTGTTATCAGAACCATTATTTCCATAGTGCTGAGGTATTCTCTAGCAGGGAACAAAGGAAGAGAAAATCATGAGGGGGTCCTCAATCAGCAGGTTGTATAAAAATGTGATGTTATCTGCACACTGGAGGCCAATTTTCATTCTATCTACCAGATGCATTATACACAAGATGCCTTCTAAAATGCAGTTCATTATTTTTACAGTCACTGGTGGCATTGTGTCAGTTTCTTTCAATGACATGTACAACTACTAAAGTGATTAGTAAACAGCTCATAGGCAAGCATGTGTGGTTTGTAATTTTTGTTCAAACATATGACAGGTGTGGGAAGATCAGGATTATAATGACCACAGACTTTCCTTTCACAGGGTAATCCAGGTCGGTCTAAAGTAATTGAAAAGACAGACTAATAAAAAAATAAACACGCTATACTTACAGTACCTGCCCTGTGCAATGGTTTTGCACAGAACAGCCCTAATCCCCCTCTTTTCGGGTCCCCTGCCGGTACTCCTGTCCCTTCCTTCCTGCTATGTGCCCCCACAGCAAGCAGGCTCGCTCCTGACTTGGTTCTCTATGTATCCATTCACACACAGATGAGGCTTGCCCCCCCCCCCCTTCCCTGCTCTTTACTCATTAGCCCACTGTTTGTAATTGATAGTAGCAGAAGCCAATAGCTCCTGCTACTGTCTCTGCCAATGAGGAGGGAGAGACTCTGAAAACCGAGGTTCTCATGCACATCGCTGGATCATGATGCTGCCAAGGTTGGTTTGGGGGGGGCTGCTGCACACAGAAGGTTTTTTGCCTTCATGCATAGAAAGCATGAAGGTAAAATAACTTTAGCCTTTGCATACACTTGAAAGTTCTAAGCAAACGATACTTTAGATTAGTCCACTAAATTATTTGTTAAATAGATGGCCATTTCATCTCTTCTGCTGTGACTTTTCCTCCAGACACATTTTTCAGGACATATGCTTCCATGGAACAAAAGTTTGCTCTAACTTACTGCAAACCTATTTATTTATTGAGTTACTTATTTTTAGACACCAGTATAAAGGGAAACCATTAAGAATATCCATAGCAAATAGGCACATTTATAAAACAGATTTCAGGCAAGAACAGTTTTGCTATGGGCAGAGCTGGAAAAGATTAGAATCTCTGTGAGGTTTTTATTGAATATTAGAGAGATTTATCATCGGTTCCTCTTTCATCAGCAGAACAGGAAGTAAGAGGATTGTTCTATAATGTGTGTACAGACAATAATGCTTCCACTTTTTTAGTTCAGTTACGAAGGTCTAGAACCTTTTTTGGGTTGTTCTTGCTTTCCAAGTCTTGTGGAGAAGTCTGTCACTTCTGGTTATATGAATGGGCAATAAGCAAATGATTATTTATCCAGTGGGGACATGGATGACAATAAAAGGTCAACAGAGATTCTACTACCAATTCTTCCCTACCCATAAGATAGGAAGAGAAGGTGAGGGGAAAGTTGATAACTAGTACAGAAGAGAGAGATTCCATTTCATGTTTTGTTGTGTTTCTGTAACAAAGCAATGGGAAATTCTCCCAATGGGACACAGAATTTTTTTTTAAAAAAAAAAGGAAACATTAAAGGGTTTAACCATCTCCTACTCTATCCAAAACAGAAAACAAGAGCCAATACATTCATGTGCTTGGTGTTCTTTTAATGCCAATTTTTTGTTCAACTTTGAGCAGTGGGTATCTATTAGATGATGGAAGTGTGGCTAGGAAAAGGTAGAGTTTATCAAATGCAGAAAAAAAGTATAGATTATTAGCTGATTTAAAGAAAAAAAAATTATTAGAGATGTTTGCATTTCTAGGTAAAGGCTGGTATTGAGCAATCCAAACACAAACACCAACCTCAGAATGCACATTTCTGCTAAAGAAGGTCTAAGCAATACTTTACTATAAAAATAATAAAAATTAAGCCAACATTTTAAAAGGACTTTAAAATCCATGTTGTTTGCCCACAGCAAAATCATATTCAAATGAAATAATAAACATTACATTTTGTAATACTTTAGCATTTGTTACCTTGTTAGCAGTAGATATAATACTGCTATTATAAGTGATTTACTTCTTCCTAGGTGAGGTCAGCTTTAGAATGAAAATGGAGCACATTCATTGTATATCACCTATAAAAGGTAAAAGAAACTAAGAGAAAAGTTTAAACATAAAAATAATGGAGGTTTCGCAGAAAGAAATTATCTACTGTATCAGCACTCAATAAGACATTTGTCTTTCCACTGAGCTATGCCAAAATATTGACAATGCAAATGATAAAACTAACAGGCCCAACTAAAATAGTTTTTTGCCTAATGCCATCTGTTAGCATCTCACAGAACATCGAGGCTGGCACCGTAAATCATCCACTCAAATTCATCAGCAGCTTGGCAGGCTATAATACCACTGAAACATTCCAAAGGAGAGATGAATACTGGATCAAATGAAAGGACCTCTTTCCCAAATTCTGCTTCAGCAGCAGTAGGCATCTCATCCAGCAGCACCGGAAGGCTCGGTGAGCTTGGGTCCAGGCCAACATCCTTATCTGTGGATGCACATTCTATTGAGAGCTCTCATATAGCAAATGTTTCAAGAAGATCATTATCCAGGATAACGATGGCAGAAGTACAGGATCCAAGCTACTGCAGCTGACAAAAGAATACCAAAACGACCAAAGTCTGCGGTGTGCCAAGTTCACACAGCTGGAAAGGATCATTTGACGGTTTATGTATTAAAGGGAACCAGTCACAAGAAAAACCCTGAGACCTGGCGTTGTAAGCTTCTTCTTTTACAATTGCTAGCTGCCTGGCTGTCACTGATGATGAGAACAAGTATGCAGACATTTCAACTGTGTTCTGTTTCCTCTTCTGGCTGTCTATGTTCATCACTGGGGTGTAAGGGCTGTACTTGAAGCTTGTAGTATCCTAGGCGTACTAGAATGATGATAACCACTCACTACTTTTCCAACATATTGCAGAAAATGTAAAAGGAGAGTTAAATAAAATTGTGGTATTCTGTCTGTAGCTGAGCTGCTTAACAGATGGAAGCTATTGAAATTAAAACTCACTTTTTAAGAAAAAATAGTAAATACACACTTTTTTCCAAGGAAAAATGAATTTATAATTTTTTCCTGCAGTAGCCTGGACAGCATTGCACCTCTAATCAGAGGATCAGGGGTGCAATAGTCTGGCTTCTGCAGACAAGCCTTTCAGCTTTTAGCCTGTACCTTCATACTGGCTGTCTGCTGAAAGTTGCAGGGCTTGCAAATGAACTTTGAGAATGCTCATCAGTGCCCTCGCAGCTCAATGAGAACTACAAGCCGTCAGCTGACAATAATTGTAGTCTATCCATGCACAGGAAACTGCTAATTAATGACTTGGCCATGTGGGCGTGTTACATGTTCCAACCTAAATATTGGTTCCAAAAGGTGAACATATCCTGTAAGGCCTTTACCTTTGTGAGCTTGATGCAGAGATCATTGTTCAGTGATTTTTACAATTAGGCCTTGTTCACACCACACATGCAAAAACACTGATGAAAACTGATGTGCAGATTTCACTTGCAGAGACATCAGTTTACATCAGTTTTATGTGTGCTTCAATGAGTTTTATACATGTGGCAGATTCCTGTGCAGAAAAAATCTGGGGCCCCCGGGCAATAGGGGATCATGGGGCCCCTGTGTCCTTGCCCAAACTCAAAAAAGCCTATAAAAAGGTACCAGGGGCATCTCATGGGGCCCCCTACTGACCCCAGGCAGTGCCCGAATTTCCAAATGGTCAGTCTGCCCCTGGACTGGAGGTTATCCATAAATATGGGCCCTGTCACCAGTCTCAGATTAATTTACCTGAAGAGAAGGGGATTCTTCAGTGAGTTACATCTTTTTTGGTCACCATAATCCAATCACAGTGAAATCATAACAACGAGGAGTGCCCTTCCCAACTATCCCAATATTCAATATTAAAGTGGAACTAAACCCACAGATTTAACGGTTATCCAAAACATTTACATGTAATGCATGCCATGAATGATAACTGTTACCGTTACTAGTGTTCTTATGTCAGCTCTCAATTGAACTGTCAAGTCATCAAATGGCTGGTGTCATAGTTAACCATGCAGTACATAAAACAGAGACTAAGATGACAGCTTCCTTGGATGTAAAAGTTTAATTCCACTTTAGGATGGGCTCATTAAGCCATTTCCTCTCACAGACACAAGGCCTTCTAGTCTGATACCAACACTTTTGTGCAATGATTCAGCTAAGCTAGTATAATTCCACCACAACACATGTAAGTTTCCACCATAATGCAGAATTATTAAAAAGAACTGGTGGTTGAGCATCCAAGGGAGGGAACCAGGAGGAGTAATAGTGAGATAAAGGCCTTCAACTTTGTGAGCTTGATGCAGAGATTGCTTTTGGGCGATTTGTACTATTAAGTGTACCGCCCTGATATTATTCTCATGGCACTGATCTCTAAACAAATCTCCTGCAGTAGCACAATTTGTTTATTTTGTAAGATTAAACTTCCTAACAAAAGACAGGAAAAACTTTCAACACCTACAGCCAGTGCAGATATGTATTATTGTACCTGCAGCCTCCTCTTAAAATGAACTACAGGAATTCAGCCACTTTGGAAAATGTTCTGGGTTACTAGGGGTTAAGTCCAATGATGTGCATGCCGCCTCAGAGGAGTATCTCTTTAATTTACAATTTATATATTTTTGGGAGCGCTGGCATCATAAACATTACTCTACTTCTGGTGTTCCAATGCTGGGCCCTCTGGTGTCAGTTCTAGCAGCTGCAGAGTTGCATGCATCAGCTATACCCACCCCTCCCCCACTGAAGAGCACTTTGTATTATGTACTTATATAGCACCGTCAATTTACTCAGTATTTTACATATATATTGTACATTCACATCAGTCCCTAAGCCTCAAGGGGTGTACAATCTAAGGTCCCTAACTCACATTCATACATACATATACTAGGGCCAGTTTAGACAGGATCCAGTAAACCTACCAGCATGTCTTTGGAGTGTGGGAGAAAACCGAAGTACCCGGAGGAAACCCACACAGGCACAGGGAGAACATGCAAACTCCAAGCAGGTAGTGCCACGGTTGGGATTCAAACAAACGACCCTAGTACTGCCAGGTGGAAGTGCTAACCATTTAGCCACTGTGCTGCCCACAGATTACAAAGGTTTCTGTGAATAAACAATAAAGGGAAGGGGCATTCAAAGATGCTGTGTGTGAGAAGGCAACGCTTGTCCTGTCAGAGCCCCAGAAGTGTAGTGATAGCTTTACTCCCAAATCTCCATAAAACTGTCAGATGTAGATTAAAGAGATAAGTTCATGAAGTGCCATGTACTGCATTGGACTTAACCCATAGCATGCCTGCAGATTTTACAGATTGGCTGAATTCCTGGAGGTCAGCTTTCAGACCCCTTCACATGCCAGTCAACTACAATTAGGATTCAGTCTTGCCCAAAAGTATGACTGGAGGTTACCCCTAAATCTCAGCCCTATCACCAGGCTTAGATTGGCTTACTGAAGACAAGGAGATTCAGAGCATGAGTTATGTCTTTACTTTGTCACCATAATTCAGTCACAGTGGAAGAATAACAAGATGGAGTGCCGTTCCCCAGCTAGCACAATATACAGTATTAAGGTGTGCTCGTTAAGCCATTTCCTCTGGTAGAATCAAGGGCTTCTAGTCTGATACTAACACTATAATGCAACAATCCCACTAAGCTAGTATAATTCCACCCTAACACATTTAAATCCTAATGTTCCGGTATATTGTATTGAAGGCAAAATAAATGGTATCTGTTTCCAGTAAGAGACTTTAAAGGGCAGTTTTAATAACACAAAGTAGAGCTGCCCCTCTGGATATAGCATTTCTAGAGATACTGACAGTGTTTACAAACAGAACGTTCTGGGCTCTGGGTGGAACATCCAAATTAAAAAGTAAATCTGCTGGTAGAGTGGAGTCTGCTGGGTCGCCTGGTGCCAGAAAAAGATAACACAGCCAATTTTGATTTATAGACTTAAACTTGAACATCTTGGGAAATCAAAGAAACATTCGCCTTTTTCTGAGCTCCATCAGGCTGCCCTGGAAAGCCCAGCAATGTACAGAGAAAAATGAATGTACTGGATTACATTACAAAACTAAATGTATTAAAGAAAGAACGAAAGATAGAAACAATATAAAAGGACTAGGTAACTAGAGAGTGGATGTCACTAGGGACTGTGCCAGTTTTTTATGCTGGAAAGTGAGAGCTGAATGTACTTTTTGTGCCTAACTTGGGTGCCAAAAGAGTTTTCTGATCTAGAAAATTTACATTTTTACGCAAAAAAAAGTAGAACGTTTACCAAATGGTTTGTGAAAATCAGTATCCCATATAAATCAATTGTATTTCATCAGTTTAGAGCAGCCAACACAATGCCAGTTTGTTGCTTCAAGTAACTGCACTTTGCCTTGATTAGTCTCCTCTACAGACTAAATATTAGACAAGCCTGCATTCCTTAAGTCTAGGATTTATTGTTTTTTTCAGGGTGCTCTAGAATGGGATCTTTGAGGGCTCGTTACATGTGGAGTTGTGGTAAGGCCCCATAGACTTCATTTGGCAGAGGTAATACCGGCAGAATGTGACATGCTGTTTAATTTTTGGCATGTGCACAGCTCTGAGAGGCTGCATGTCCAGGTTCAAAAGGGTGGCTGGGGGCAGTAAAACCACAACTCAACCACCTGGTTTTATTGCCCCCTAGCCACACATGTGAATGATTAAGCCTTACTGGGGGATGAATAAGAGCGGAATCTCTGCTCTTTTTGACAGCAGAAGACTGGAGGTAACAAAGCATTTAAAGTACTGAATAGTGACCATGTCGATGCATATCATCCCTAACATTATTGTCACAAATCCAGAAGTTACTAGACTTGTCCATGACATTGTTTATATGCATCACCAGGAATAGGTAGTGGGGCCTGCCCCATGAACTGTAGTGTAAACGTCGTCCCTGAAGCCAATAATCAACGTAGGCCATTTCAGGTTGCTTCGTCATTCTGCTCCAGTGGACAGAGAAAACATGGCAGACAGCATGCCTCTTGCAGCTACAGCAACTCCGTCATGACATACACCAAGTAAACAGACACTTTACAAGGAAAAGCTATCACCACCTCCACAGTGTGATCATGTTTTACACAACTGTCTAGCATGAAATCACCCATGTGTGGAAAGCAATGTGAATTTGCCAAGCTCTCCATGTTTGCCATTGGTGTCAGTCTTTAAAATTCTGCTACACTATTGATCCACACAAAGCAGACTAATGAATTCCCTGTTCCCGTGTTCTGTGGTAGAGAATCTACTTTTAGCTGTGTGTTTATGGAGTGATTTTATATACAAATAAAAGCTTTGGTTAAGAAATGGGGATTAACAGCACAGGTGTTCACCTGGATGGTTAATGAGACAAAACCTCAACTTTTTAGATCACTACTTTCTATTTCCCATGAAAATAAAGAGAAATAGAATATTAAAGGTAAAGAAACTGAACAATAGTGTGATCTAGAATATGCATTCCTTATCAGTGTAAGATTTGCATCTCCTTGAGTTTTATTTTAGTATATCTTCTTCATGATCCAATTTGACCAGAAATTCTGGCATGGCAACATATTCACTGGAAAGAATAGTGAATCACAAATGTCCCTGCAGGACTCCTAAATTTAAAGACACAGTCGACCTTTCAAGTGCAAATCCTTGAGCCCCTCTACCATTTAATTTTTTTTCTGTGCTGGAATGGATATATTTATAATGTACATGGTGGCTATAGCTGTTTTGGGGGGTATTATGTCCCTGCAGGAAAACTATACATGGATGGTCTACAGGCACATTAAAAACTGTTAGAAATTCTGTATATAGCCCCACAGAACAGACCGTGCACAATCCATGTGTGCTTTTCTACTTCACTGCAACAAAGAAATAGGAAACTTTATTCAGAGAAAAATCAGAGTATACCTTAGATCAGTGGTTCTCAACCTGTGGGTCGCGACCCCTTTGGGGGTCAAACAACCCTTTCACAGGGGTCCCCTGAGACCATCAGAAAACACATATTTCTGATGTGTAAAGAGCAGCTACTTTGTTAAAAGCAGCTACTGTGTTGAAAGCAGCAGTATTGGAGGTAAAACGACACTCATGAATTATAATTACTGGGTAAATAATTTTATGGTTGGGGGTCACCACAACATGAGGAACTGTATTAAAGGGTCACTGCATTAGGAAGGTTGAGAACCACTGCAGCTACAAATAAATACTGCCATCTACTGGTTGAGGAATATATCTCAACTGAATATTGATGTAATAGTGGTACAAAATACAAGAACACTGCATTCCAACACCCTGACTCAACAACTACTCCTTATAGTAGTCCCATTTTGGATTCTCGGTATGGATACAGAGTAACTTTAAAAAAATATACACCCCCTTGAAAGTTTTCATGTGCTATTGTCATAAAACCCTCAATCATAGAGCATTTCATTTTGTGCATTTTTAATAATGATTAACAGTGAAAACATATCTCTGCAAAGTGATTTATTACAGTAAAAAAAAACCACAAATTAATGGACTGTACTTAATACGTGTACACACACCTTTACTCCCCCCTTACTGCCAGAGCACACAATTCTTTGGTGTGCAAATGTTAAAAAGAGCTTTTTTGGCCTGAACATTACTTACACCCCCAAAACCTTATATGTTTCTGAAAGCAGAAATCCTGTAAAAAAATGGTGGCAGATATAATTTGTCACACAATATTTGTGCTCCTTTTTATCAAATCAATATTTTCAGAATAAAAACGTGCTCTAATTTAGGTGCACACAAACAAAATACTTACGTTTTCAGTTAAATATAAAAGTGAAGTTGTGTTGAGTAAATCGATACCAAACGTGTCAAGACTCAACATTGTATGCACCCATAAAAAAAAATAATTTTGTACCCAACAGTGTCCATAGGCAATGCTTTAAATCCTTTATAGCTCTTCACTTTACAGTTAACAGTGAATGATGTCCCTTTATTGCATAACCAACACTCACGTTTGTGTTAATATACAGTAGGGTTTTGTTTTAATAAACCTAAATTAAAAAAAGTTTAATTTTTAACTTATTAGTAACATAGCAAAATGGGGTGACAGGTTTTCCTTAGGTAGATAACAAGCGTCTATTAACCATCTAATGTTACCTTTGCATTATGTTAAAGCTAAAGCTTTTTCCTCGGTCATAGAGGCTGGGGTTAGACAGCTATGGACCTTGGAGCACTCAGAGCTGGGCACTTCCAGGTTCATATTACAGAGGGATCCTGAGCAGCAAAGTTATTGGATGGCTGTAAAGCTAATTCACTTCTACAAGAAAGTAATCAGCCTGCACAGAACCAGTAGCAAACTGCTATAGCATACTATGTATGGTGGCAGTAAAGGGTTAATAAGACAAATATACATCGCCAGCATGCCAATTATTTTCAAAAGTGATGTCATTAAATAACGATCACTTGTGTAGTCAAAGGGTCTTACGTGACTGTATCTGGAAAGTCCAACATCTGCTAAATCAGTATCATGGCATAACTTTCATCACTGAAGACAAAAGAACACACCAAGCAACTCAAACACAATTCAGGGGATGGATGGAAGACAATGTCACCTACTGTAATCCCGATTTTAAATTTGCAGATTGTACAATCCTCCAGTAATTTACAGCATCAGGTAAAGCAGTATCATACTGTGTTCTTCAATGAAAATGGAGAAAGTAGAGTTTTTGGATGCCGATGTCCCAGAACAAGCATAGCCATCTCAGGCAATCTGTGTTATAGCTTAGCAATGGGCAATGTTATACACAGTAAAAAAAAAAAAGCGTAAGATAGAAGAATTGAATGCAACGATCAGAAAACTATAGAGCCATGTCGAGTTTTCCTTCGGAAGATAATAAATGGTTCTGCTCAGGGGCGGACTGACGACTCATGGGGCCCCCGGGCAATAGGGGATTATGGGGCCCCTGTGTCCTTGCCCAAACTCAAAAAAGCCTATGAAAAAGGTACCAGGGGCATCTCATGGGGCCCCCTACTGACCCGGGCCCTCAGGCAGTGCCCGAGTTTCCAAATGGTCAGTGGTTCTGCTAGTTATTGCACAGGGAGAGATTCCCTCTTGATAACTTCTCCCTTTTCTGTGGAGAAAAGCATACGCAGCCATCATCCCTGCATGAGCTACAACCAACCTTTAACAATTCCTCAAGACCAAGCAATAAGACCAAGCAGATGTTTCACTGTCTCATGTGCCAGTTCACATAATGGGATGGTGATACATCAGAGCATGCACAATCTTATTACACAGTCTAAATCAGGCTCGTCCAATCTACGGCCCATGGGTCACATGAAGCCCAAGACCGCAATGAATGTGACCCAACACAAATTCGTACACTTCCTTAAAAATGTTGAATACAGTCATGGCCTAAAATATTTGCAACCCTGAATTTCTGTCAGATAATGCACCACCTTGCCCAGAAAAATGTCTCAATTAGAAATGTTTAGGAATTCTCATGTTCGTTTCTTTTGTTTGCATTGGTATGACACAAAAAAAGTGAGTGGTGAAACAAAAAGTCATGTCTGACACATTCCACATAAAACCACAAAAATGGACTGGACAAAATTATTGGCACCTTCTTAAAATTGTAAGAAATAATTGCATTCCAAGTTTGTGATGCTCCTGTAATTTGTGATTAAACTCACCTTTATCAATTAACAGATCTTATTGTTCTTGTGTCTACTGTACGCAACGTTGTCAAGAGGTTTACAGTCCATTGCACTGTAGCTAATATTTTTGGCCATGGCTGTATATGTATAGACCAAACTGATTTTAGGAGGTACTATATCCCAAATATCTTAATATAAAAGAGCAACAGAAGGAAAAGGGACTTTGAAGGCACTAAAAAACTAAAAATAATAAAATTACTTTTGTTTATTCTAAAAAACATTAAAAATAGCACCATAATCATAAATGTCACACTTAAAAAAAAAACATACAAAACATAAAAGCACCAAGAAAATTGCAATGGACTCCACCTAACTAACAGGAAATATGCTTTTATCTTTGGCCCTTTAAGGTATTTAGACACACCATTGTATTCTATTTTCTTGATGTTCTGTGTGTTTTTTGTGTGTGACATACCTATACTTATATTTACAGATTATACCACCAAGAGAAATCCTCCTGAGGAAGACTCATGTCAAAGAGTTGAAATATGTTGGGGTTTTATTTTCACAATAGTGATTAATGCATTTTATTGAATGGTGGTTTTTGTATGTTTTGTGGATCAATATTTACTATGCCTTTTTATATGCACAGTGGTTTGTGCTATTTTTAATGTGTGGCCCAAAACAATTCTTATTCCAATGTGGCCCAGGAAGGTCAAAAGTTTGGACACTCATGGTCTAAATTAAAAGTCAATCCTGACTTGACATTCTGTTTACCATCAATGTTCAGAACCAATTGTGGATCTGGCCAAGGACCAGAATATTTTTCCTGTCCCACATGACTACAGCTAGAGTGCATTTCCTGGTATCATTCCAAGTATAAGTAACCAGCAACTGACTGGTATTTTCTAGGGTTTGCTAGATATGGCCACAGGTCTCTCATCCACAGGCGCGGACTGACCCTTTGGCACTGCCCGAGGGCCCAGGGTCAGTAGGGGGCCCCATGAGATGCCCATGGTACCTTTTTCATGAGTTATCAGTCCGCCCCTGCTCATCCATCACACCATTTCCATAGCTTTGATTAAAAATGAATTGCAAACGAGTTGCATTTTATAGAATACTTTTGTCTTTAATCACAGATATGTTTCAACAAACCAAAGTTGTTTTTTTTTCTCAATTACTTACAGCTAAGCTTAAATACTGCAAATGAGATTGCTCACACAATTAACTCCACAATTATTATTTTCTGGAAGAAACATTACAACAGTGTAGAACATGGATATTTTATGCTCTAAATTTTCTCTAAGACTCTCTGCTCTAAAAAATACAACATAATTCACTGTATGGTTGTGGGGAACAAAATCAATGTTATTAAACTCTTGTAATTACAGGACCAGTAACTGCAACAGAAGCAGCATACTTCCAAACTGAAAGTAAATAATTTGTTAATTCTTGTTCTTAAGGAAATAATAAAACAACTTGTCATAATTAAAGCTATTGCTGGCCGATAAACGTTGGCAATGTTTATGTGAAACCCACAAGGATGGATTAATAAAGTGTTTTAATGAAGCATCTCATTGGAGTGTTGATCTGTGGAGTTTTTCTAAAGACGTATTTAGGAACTGTAAACAAGACGAGCACACACTAAGTGTAGTAGTAGATTTAAAGGCTTTAATGCAAACTCAAATGCAAATTGGCCACTCAGTAAATGAAAATAGAAAAAGCATGTGCTCAACACTCCCGGCATGGGCGCCTCTCTGTGTTCACACTTGTAGTCCTGGATAGCAGTGCCGTCAGGTGGAGGTATAGCTGCAGCTGGAGAGACCAGAGCTCTGTACAGAGAAACACAATGTATTGCAGGGGATCTCCTAGATGATGTTACATACAGGCAAAGCAGTGGGCGTGGGGTTTTACAAAAAAAAATTTAGTGGCCAGTTTTCATTTGATTTTAACAAACCATTTAAGTCTACTGCATTTCGTGTGCGCTTTTTTTTTGTATTAGGTTTCCCCAATTTTGTGAAGAGCAGCAGCAAAGGCAGTAAAATGTGTTTTATTACTCTTAATGATTTCAATGCCTGGATTAAGGATTTGTGGTTTCACTAATTTATGCACAGAAACTGTATTTTTTTTTTTACAGACCTGATTTATATTTACATTCCACAAGTTCTTTCCCTTATATTTTTATAGTCACAAGTATTTTGAATGCTCTAAAAAATGTTTTGGTTTTATTTTCTTTTGGAAAAGTGGATCAATCACCTTGGGGAAAGAATGATGCTGTACTACTAAAAGAAAAAAACAAAAAAAAACAAAAACCAAAATCTTAATAAGGATACATTTACATGCAGGGGAGCACCCAGTTCCTCTTGTTCTTCCAGCCTCCATCAGGTCATTTGCCCTTCTAGTGGAGTGCCATCAAATTGAAAGGCTAAGTGTGTTCTAAACACAATGTTTTGTTGCCCAATGAACACCTAAAATGCTGATAAAAATGCTTTGCTCCATTTACAGTTTCAAGTCAGGCAGCTGAGCATCACTTGTTAAATATGGAAACCACCAACCAATGAGAATGTAGCCTATTTTTAAGTCTATTTTTATTTTAAAAAAAAGATACATACTTGCCAAACCACCTGTCATATTGTTGTCATTTTGGAGAGAAAAAAATGTAATAGACCTTTTTTTAAACATTTACAGACACCTACAATGGTCACCACCTACAAAAAACACTAAATTCTACAAAAAAACAAACCACTTTACGTTCAACTCAACCTTCATGGCTGATGTGATACCCTAAAAGCAGGGTAGTGAAATAATACGCTTTGTAAATAATAATAGAATTTGATGGAATTTCAGTAGAGATCGCGCTGGAACATCAGATGCTGGAAACTACCTTTATTTAGCTTTAGACTCGGTAACTTGAAGATTACAGCATGGCAGGAAGCACAAGAGAGTCAGGAAATAGTAAAACATAAGAGAACCACACATCTTAACTACTAGTTTTTATATGGCTTTGACACAGGTTTTATGGATAACTGTAAAAACAAACAGAAGGGTGCAAACTCCTAGTGCATCGCCAATGACCTTTATTGCAAAAAGTCCAACAGCAAAAACATATTCACAAATATACCAATAAGACCTAGTACACACGATAAGAATATTAGACGAATGATAATCTATTTTTTATTTGCATGCTAGTCTCATATCGAAAATGAATAGGTTACTAAAAGTTACAAAAGTGAAGAGGTAACTAAAGTCGCGTAAGACAGAATACAACTTCGGAAGTGTTGTGATGTATTGTATTGCATTGTAATATATGGTTTCACTTCTGAGCATGCGCAGTCTTGGTCACTCGATTTTGTTTGTAGAAATACTATACTGATTAAACGAAAATCATTTGTTCTGTTAGCTTACAAGAAAAATGTTCTTGTTTGTCCCTCCAGATATTTTCCCATGAATGGTCATGATGGGCTCTTGAAAGTACTAATGATCAGATTATTGACGATTGAGCATCTTTATATTGGCCCATTTTTTCATTGTGTATACCAGGCTTAAGAAAGCAATGTAACACTGTAGAGTGTCACCAAGCCCAAACCATCAATCGAATTGGCAGGCTTATGTGTTTCAGGGGACGCTCCCCCTTCGTTAGAGCTATACCAGTCTAGGACCCACATCTTCCTTCTTATTCATTTATGTAGAAACAGCCATTTCAACAGACAGGGTTATAAACTTTCACCCAGATGCCTTGTAGGATACATATAGTATAATTATAAAATCAAATGCAAATAAATACAATTAAATAGACTAAGCCAACCTCTCATAGAAATATCTCAAACTAGATATATTAGCAATTTATATGTATACCAACTTAGATTGGTACTGTATATGGATTGCCATAGTAGTCATTCTACCAGCGTAATATACGATGATGAGATATGGGATCCTTAAAGGATAAGTTCACCTTTTGTAACATGTTAAACCCATATTCAGGGTGTAACCTTTTGTAACATGTTAAACCCATATTCAGGGTGTAACATGTTACAAACGGACCGGCCCCCACTCACCATTGTAGCAGCCAGCAGGGGATGTTCTCTTCCCCACTAACTGTCACAATTTAGAAAACTTTGCGAGTGTCAGCTTGTAGTTCTCAATGGACTACCACGGTGCTATGGAACACTGTGGTAGTTCATTGATTCTTCCTGTCAGTATATCTGCTTGCCTGTACATCCCATACTGGCAAGCATATATACTGACAGATCTGCAGGTGACATGTATGGCACCAGCCATCTGTTGATAGCTGGTGCAATGCTTTAGAGGCTGAAGAAACAAAATATAATAAATTCATTTTTACCTCCAAAAATAAACGTGCATTTTTAATTTTTTTGTAAAAAAGTGAACTTATCCATTAAGGGACAAAGCTATTCATTCAAGCAAACTAGGCAGGTAGACTAGAAGATACTTTATCATTGTAGGTTTTCAACTCCCATGCAAGCCATTACCATTTGATGAAATGTCACCATCTGGACCAAAAATTGTACGGGATATGACAACCACAAGAAAAAAAGAACATCTAAAAAGGTAGATGCAATAGATTTCCGTATAGGTATTACAGTCTACCAAAATTATACCAAAAGTTTTACTTTAACTTTACTGAAAAGCCTCAGATTTTACCAAATGACATAATGGTTAGTCTACAACTGTAATGAAGGATGATAAAATTTGCAATCCTTAAACTAGGGAAAGTTCTGCTTTAATGACTCGTCCCCCACTCCCCGCCCATTAAGAATTGTCACTTTTGAGGAGCAGGGAAGGGGGGAGTGGGTACCCGATTTTGACAGGTACCTGCTCAGACTCCCACTCTGTCCGCCTAGGTGATCAAAAGTGGAAGTCTCCCCCCCCCCCCTGCAGTCCTCTGGGACATGTGACAGGTCCAAGGAGACGGCAGGAACACTCACCATGCACAGTGCTATTTGCTCATGTGCAGTGGACACCCGACTGTGAAACCACAAGCTGTCACAGCTGGGTGCCCACACTTGGGATGCCGGCACCAGGAACAGAGGATGGCCAGCACCATTTTTGATCGACTGGGGGGCCTGGTTTGCTGCATTGAGGAGTTCCTCACCATACAATACACACTGTTTAACTATGTAAGTGCCTGATAGGTGGTACCTATGCTGTATTTCCTGTTTAATTTTATGATTACTCTAAATTTGTTAATTTTTTAGATGCGTTGATAGCCACTGAAGAAGAGACTCCAGCTGTGAAACATGTTGGGCTTTTTCCACACAGCTTGATATTCCCCACCCTCAAAGACGTATACGGTGTCTACCATCTCCACCTAACTTCCTTTGGAATTATGGTTGGTGGGGGGTAACATGCGGTGTTTCAATTGTGCAATGCAATTTTAAATATATGCAAGATACGTTTTAGATGTGATGCTAATAAAGCAACATTGTTTTTATTCTTTGTGTACTGAGTTTATGTACCTAAAAAGTCCATTAGTTATTTTTTTGTCTTATATGAGCACACCGCTGGATCAAGTGACAGGTGAGTAGCTGTTTTTTAAAAGTCAGCAGCTACAGTTTTTATAGCTGTTGACTTTTATTTCTTTCACCAGAGACTGGAGCTCCGCTTTAAGGATTAGGGCTATTCATTTGAGAAAACTGGGCAGATAACCTGGCAGTTCTATTACTGGGAGGATGGGAAGATCCAGCTCCTACGCATGCCATTACCATTTAATGAAATGACACCATATGGACCAAAATATGTACAGGATATCCCAATCACAATACAAATTAACATGTATTAGTTAGATATAATAGATTTTATACAGATAATAAACTTCACCAAAATTGTGCCTAAAGTTTTACCTCAATTCTACTATAAACTCTCAGATTTTACTGAATGCCATAATGTTTAGTCTACAACTGTGACATATTATAATAAGATATGTGATCCTTAAAGTGGAACTTTACCCACAGAAACCTGATAAATAATGTTCTTTAGCAAGGAACATACATTCCATAAATATGCTACCAAAATCAGTGTGTGCTGTAAATTGCCTCCAGCATTGTTCCTGTTTCTTATTGTTGGAGGTGGCCTGAGCAGCAGTAAATCTTTAGGCTGTCAGCAGGTTGACCTCTACAAATTTGACACAATGCTGAAAAACAGAGATCAACTGAGCATGTGCAGAGCAGGGTGAGACAGTTTATTACTGGATTTAAAACAGTATAGACACTTATTTTGAATGTTTTACATAGCAATACTCCTGCCAGCCTAAACTGATCTAGCAAGACTTAATTTTATGACTAAAGTTCCATTTTAAAGCAGTAGTAGTAGTAAACTAAAAAAAAATGTTTCCCTCTGCAAAGTAATATCCTAATGTGCTAGTATGCATTGTATACTAGCTCATTATGTGAAACTTACCTTAAAAAGAAGCCATCCAGTGGCGTGCGGTCACTACTGACAGGGCTTCCATCTTCATCCTTTCTTCTTTTCAAGTTCCTGGGCTGCAGCTGCTTGAATGGCTGAGCCGCTGATGATGTCACTCCCAAGCATGCACGCGGGAGTTTCGGCCATGGCACACAGCTCTGAAGGGTATGCTGTTCCTTCATAGCACATGCGCCGGTGATGTCACTGTCTGCAGCTCTGTAGAATATCTCCTAAACGGTGTACATTTTGGAAATATTCATTTTACCTACAGGTAAGCTTTATTATAGGTTTACCTGTAGATAAACATAGATATGAGAGTTTACTACCACTTTAAGGAGCATGGCTATTCTTCAAGCAAGCTGGGCAGGTAGACTGGCAGTTATATTACTAGAGGGTTCAAACCCACTAGTTGGAACCATACAATTATTATTATACAGGATTTATATAGCGCCAACAGTTTGCTCAGCGCTTTACAATATAACGGGAGACAATACAGCAACAATACAGTTCAATACAAAAGGGATAGGAGGGCCCTGATCCTTGTAGCTTACAATCAAGGAGGGAGGGGCTAGTGGTACAAAAGGTAGTAACTGTGCGGGATGGACTGGTTGGAAGAGTAGAAGATTCCATTATTAGCTGAGGGCAGGATAGGCTTCCCTGAAGAGATAGGTTTTCAGAGATCGCCTAAAAGTGAGCAGAGTAAGCGATAGTCTGATAAATTGGGGTAAAGAGTTCCAGAGGATGTGGGAAGCTCTGGAGAAGTCCTGGAGACGAGCATGGGAGGAGGAGACAAGGGAGCTATAGAGTAGGAAGTCGTGCGAGGAGCAGAGAGGATGGTTTGGGTGATATTTAGAGACAAGATCGGTGATGTAATTTGGGGCAGAGTTATAAATGGCTTTATACGTTATTGTTAATGTTTTGAATTTTATCCGT
Source organism: Staurois parvus (assembly GCF_062004578.1). Lineage (NCBI taxonomy): Eukaryota > Metazoa > Chordata > Amphibia > Anura > Ranidae > Staurois > Staurois parvus. The sequence continues at coordinate 1,707,756 of NW_028318070.1, forward strand.
TGGGCAATGGGAAGCCAGTGGAGCCAATTAAATGCAATGTCACCGTATGAACTAAATGATTTACAGATTACATACACAAGAAAAAGAAACATGACTAGAAAAAAAGAAACAGTTTTACAAACGTAGCTGATACATATGAGATGACACATCCACTTTGTAAAATAGTATTCACATTATTCTTATTAAAACATTATAATTATTTTGTGTTAATGCATAATTGGGCAATACCTCTTCACACTATTCAACAAGATTTTACCATTACACTATATACACACCTCACGTGATCATCATGTGATATACCATATGTATAGCGTGTAATGGTACAATCTTGTTGGATAGTGTGAAGAGGTATCGTCCAATTATGCATGAACACAAAACAAATTTATTGGTTTTAATAAGAATAATGTGAATACTATTTTAAGAAGTGGATGTGTCATCTCATATGTACCAATAGTTCATAAAACCTCTGTTCTTTTTTGTAGTCATAGTAAATAAGGATGTGGTACGATGGTGGTGGCATATACAGTATACGGTACTACAGTAAAGGAAAAAAAAGCCAAAGAAAGCGGCAATAGATATATGTACAGGCAATAAAATTCACCCAAATTGTACCTAGATGTCGACTTCTATTAGACTAGAATTTACATGGAAATGCAATATATTGGATAATTCTCACAATTATAAAAGTTTTATTGTATGTCTGGAATGTGCCAAACGCTGGTGCTTACAAAGAATTGGACAAACACACATCCACCCCACACTGTGGCAGAAAGAAAAAGCAACTGAGTATGGAGTTATAGATTAACTTCAACCCACATATACACAACTGTGTGCTAAGCATTGTTCTGTCCTCAAATGTCCCCAGCAAATGCCATTAAAACAAAGAGAGTTTTATTTTTTTTTCCAAAGATACACAGACAGTAGGAGGAGAATCAGAGGCTCTGTGGTCATCTATATCCCTATTCTCTAACTGTACTCTGTCCAACTCTCCAGCACTGATAAATGTCCGCATCTTTCTTGCTTTTATTGTAAACACATTATAACAAAGGCTAATCTACTGAGATCCTCCTGCACCCTCACACCGGTGTACTCAGCAGCACCAATTCTAAAAGCATAGCATAACAAGTAATATATATTCTAGAGCCCAAACAAAAAACCTGCCAAGTGACTTGGAACTTGCAAAATAAAAAAAAAAAAACAACAACACTGCTTACCAATTATGGCTACCTCCTGAGTATAAGAATACAAACACACTGTCAGGCATGCTAAGAAAGGAACCAGTTAAAGCAATGTTATATTGTCTGTATATTCAATGGTTTATTGCTTTGCTTGCCTCTGCATTAAGAAAAAACAACACAGAATAAGTATCATTAATTTAAATCTTTGCTCTCAGAAATAGATAATAGTGTATCACTATACATTTCTGGGATTCTAAATGTAACCCTTTAGTGGATGAGTAGGGGGTACAAGTACCCTTTATTTATTTACAAGGGGGGGGCAGCATCAAGTGCCCCTTATTTAACCACTTGCCTACCAGGCACTTATACCCCCTTCCTTAGCAGGCCAATTTTCAGCTTTCAGCGCTGTCGCACTTTGAATGACAATTGCATCATGCGGTCATGCAACATTGTACCCATATGAAATTTTTATAATTTTTTTTCACACAAATAGAGCTTTCCTTTGGTGGTATTTGCTCTCCGCTGGGTGTTTTATTGTTTGCGCTATAAACAAAAAAAGAGCAAAAATTTTGAAAAAAAAAGTTTTTCTTTGTTTTTATTATAAAATTTTGCAAACAGGTAATTTTTTTCTCCTTCACTGATGTGCGTTGATGAGGCTGCACTGATAGGCGGCACTGATGAGGTGGCATGGATAGGTGGCACTGATAGGTGGCACTGCTGGACACAGGTGGGTTGCACTGCTGGGCAGCACTGATGGATGGCACTGCTGGGCACAGGTGGGCGGCACTGCTGGTCACAGGTGGGCGTCACTGCTGGGCACCGATCAACAGGACACGGATCATCAGTGCCCTGGTGATCGGTGCCGATCCCTCCTCTGACAACTGCGGGTTCTCAGCAGTACTTAGCTCACGCTGTGACAGCGTGAGGAAAGTGCAGCCGATAACCAGAAATTACATTTCCCAGTGATCAGTGTGTCATAGGGCAAGGCTGATCACGTGGTAAAAGGCTGCTGTGATTGGCCTTTTACCATATCACGTGATCAGCTGTGTCCATAGAACACAGCAATCACAGAGATGGCCGGGTGCGCTCCCCCGGGGGTGCGCAGGAGAGCGCGTTCTGGGAGGATGTCATATGACGTCCACCCAGAACTGGCCGGCCCCAGTAAAGCCGTCATTCGGCTATCTGCAGTCGGCAAGTGGTTAAAGGCTCCCTTCCCTCAGACCCTCACAACCACAGGGCCAGGGTTATGGGGAAGAGGCCCTTGTCCCCAATGGCATTAACATCCCATTCAATGTTTAAGCCAAAAGGGGCATAGGTTTTCAATGTATAAATCCATCTGGTCTCTAATTTGAAAATCTCCCTTCTGGTATGACTCCCACGGCAATTGGGGGTAAACCTCTCAATACCTTAAATAGGTGTGCCATTAGGATTTTTCCCATGGCACAAAACAGTGTTTAGAGACACTATCATTTGGGAAGCCTTTCAGTATGTTAGCAAGATGTTCTTTAATTCTAGTTTGCCCTGTAAGGACCATGCAGCCCACATATTGTTGACCACATGGACACCGAAGTATACTACATTCTTGGAAGTGCAAGAAATGAAAGAATTAATATCATATGTAATGGAAGTCTGGTTAGAGATAAAATAGACTTCCTTTCTCCCCCTTAGACTATTAATTTTGCAAACAGCACACTTTTTGCATGGATAATATCCCTTCATTTGACCAAAAAAAAAACATTTTCTTAGGTGGTTTAACAACATTAGGGGAAAAATAGTCAGTGTGGGAACACCTCTATATATGACTTTGGGCACTTCAGGTAACATAGGACCCAAAATCCTATCATTTTTCAGAATGCCTCAATGCTTAAGAAAGATATTCTTAACCAGATGATATTGAGTCGAATATGTAGTCAAAAAAAGGACAATTGAAAGAGGCATCCTCCACAGAATCCTTCCATCTCGGCAATAACATGTTGGTCCTATCCAACTCATCCACTTCAAGTATAGCTCTATCCAGTTTGACAGGACTATACCGTTTGACCTCCATGCAGTTTTTTAAAAAGTTGGCTCTCTTTAAATAGTCCTCTCGAAATGTACAATTCCTGTGGAATTGACTTTTAGGTACCAACCGCAACCAAGCTGGATGATGGCAACTTTTGACATCAATAAAACTGTTGTCAGTCTCCTTATAGCAGTGTTTCTCAACTCCAGTCCTCATGGACCCCCAACAGGTCATGTTTTCAGGATTTCCCTCAGATGAAACAGCTGTGGTAATTACTAAGGCAGTGAAACTGATCAAATCACCTGTGCAAAATAATGGAAATCCTGAAAACATGACCTGTTGGGGGTCCATGAGGACTGGAGTTGAGAAACACTGCCTTATAGTAAGTAGAAGTAACAATGTTCCCTTCTGAAATCTTAAAATACAGACCCAAAAAATGGATCTGTTCGCTACTAGCCTCATGTTGGAGAACAATACCTCTATCATTGATATTAAGGGCATTAATAAACCTATCCAGAGAACCAAGGTCACCATTCCATATGAGGACGACGTCATCTATGTACCTTTTCCAAAGCACCAATTCAGGCCTACATTCACCATAGATGAAGTCCTCATCCCACTTGGCCATAAAAAGATTAGCCATACTGGGCGCAAACTTCGCGCTCATAGCCACTCCACACTTCTGTATGTAATACAACCCCTTAAACCAAAAATAATTATGACTCATAGCAAAATCCAAAAGTTGAAAAATAAATTTTTTGTAATTCAGGTAAATCTGCATCCCTATGTAAGAAATATTCCACTGCCTCCCTTCCATGCTGATGTGATATTATGGTATACAGGGAAGTCACATCCGCTGTAGCCAATATATATTAATTATTCCAATGCAAAGTATTCAAAATATGAATCACTTGTGTGGTATCTTTCAAATAGGCAGAGGTTCGAGTTACCAATGGCTGTAAATAGGAATCTATAGAATGACTCACTCTAGCAGTGACAGAATTAATCCCACTTATTATGGGCCGCCCCGGAGGATTCAATGGATCCTTATGTACCTTGGGCAAATGATACATAACTAGTATTCGAGGGGCCACTGTTACCAAAAAGGATCTCTCCTTCTTGGTTAGTATTTTATTCTGATACCCCTCATTCACAATAGCCTGTAATGCTTTCTTATACATTGAAGTGGAGTTACAAGATAATGCGAGATAGGTGTCCTTATCTGATCCATTTCCGCATACGTTACGATCCAATTCCAGTCTAAAATAACAATACCTCCACCCTTATCTGCAGGGCAAACTATAATGTAATTTAGATTCTTAAGGGATTCTAAACCAGCTTCAGATCTTAAATTCTTTCTGTTCTTAACCATAACCCCTTCCAAGTCCTTAAGGACAAAGTCTCTAAAAACTAAAACTGACGGTGCCATATTGCCAGGAGGATTGAAAAGGGATGTATTGGCTAAAGATGAATTTCTAACCTCATTGGCTTCCACTAGAACATTTCTCGTAGGGTCCAGTGAGTGTATATTATGATCCAAACTTGGAGTTTTGCTTGTGAACAGTAGCAGCCACCCACGCAGTGAGGAATGGCAACAATGTAGGGGGTGCAGCAGTGCGCATGTCTTGGCTTGCTAAATTCTTCTACAAGTGTAAATTTGCTAGCCACTTTTTCCCCTTCCTATATTGTGATTCTTGTTTTTAAATGTCCTTGCCCTTCGCATCAAGATTCATAGTTGGCCTAAGTTTTCAGATTTTTTCTTGTTGCAGCCAGGATTTTTTTTTCATCTCTGCATGTAATAATGGCATGGAAACCAATACATTTTGAATAACTCTTTCCATTAAAAAAACACAAGCTGAGTTCACCTTGTCAGAGGCATCAACGTGTCTTTCTCCATCCTGGCACTAGTATTTCTGGACTAGCAGTTAGCAGCCAGTCTCTGCATGTTAATATGTGATGGGTTTCTGCAAGGCTGAAGTTTTACTGTCTGTTGCTTAGTAACATCATTGCGGCAGTCAGTGCTGAGGCCGCAGAAATTTTAGGAAGAAAAGCGAATGAAATTTATCAAGAACACGACTCATTGAACGCTGGCTAAATCACATTCTGAAGACTCCATGGTTACATGGTTGTTTTAGACATTGATTAATTGTTGCCTTTCCTCACAATACGACTTTTGATGTCACTAGGACAGTGTGGGAAGCTGTATGTGAAACATAAAGCTGTTTTGGATGGATGGTTAGGCGGCAAATGTTATGTATTATACAGCAGCATTTTCAGGTCCTTTTGGACCTATTCTGGCTTCAGACAAAAGCACACCTAGTCCAACTGCAATGCAGAAAACGGATATCATAAATTCTGTATTTTTGATTGTTTGGCGCTTAAAGAGTATCTATGGTCAAAATGTAGAATCATATATTCTTTTACACATTGAATTTCAATTATTTCTAGCCTATTAACATTCATCTAACTGACCTTGAAGTTTGTAAACATACTTTGTGAAGATCCCTGCACACTTACTTCCTTAAATTCAGTGACAAGTAATCACTATGCCCTGTGAGTAGCACTGCTGTCTCACACATTTCAAGGAGCCTGCTTTCTGAACTACAGAGGTGCTGAGAGGAGGCGCTTCAGGAGGCGGAGTCAGTACAGGAATAACTGCTTGCAGGCAGCAAAGTGCCATGGGACATGCAGTCCTTAAGAAATTAAAGTAAACAGCAGAGGAGAAGAAGCCAAGCATGCAAGGAATCCAGGAAGATATGAAAAGTGATGATAGACAGGCAACACTCACAACATAATAGGAGATTTTTCAAGTAAGCTTATATTGGATCAGGGGAGTACACACAGGGGTCGCAATTGCAACCCAGCTCCGTGCTCCAGGGGGCCCATGTGTGTACACTTGGATAGGAGGGGCAGAATGTGGAGGAGCCGGTCCCCTCCATTTTCTTCCTGCAGTCTTTCAGCGGGGATCTATTCCTCTACATGTTTCCCAGCTGTCCCTCCTATCCACTCCCTGCTGTGATTGGGTTCCTGTATACTCTCCCGGCTCCCCTCAACAACCCCAGTGCTGCCAGGTCCCCCCCTTCCCATTGGCTGCTGTAGGGGATGCTTTCAGGATGGAGAGCGGGGAAGGGGCCAGTGAAAGTGTAATTTAATGGCCCATACCTTGTCTTAACCATAGCGATCACTTACTCTGTTCATTCATAATGTGTGTATGAATGAATGGGAAGCTCTGTACAGAGCTATTTGTGTCCATTCATTCTGTGCAGCTAAGGCTGCACAGAAGAAGGTTGAGGGCTGTGTCCTTAATCTCCTTCATCTGTCTCAAAGGTAAAGCATCAGTAGATTGTAAAAAAAGAATTAAAATGGTAAAAAATTATAAAAAAATAAAATAACCAAAATAAAAACAACGGACGCCAGTGGCAAAACTACCAGGGTCACAAATATTGCAGTTGTAACCAGGCCCTGGCGTTCTGGCACTGTGGGCCCAGGTGGGGGGCCCTTTATGGCTTTTTTTTGCACGGGGGCCCTGAAGGTTCTATTTACGCCTCTGTATTGGATTCCCAAAAAGGACTCTTGCTTGTATTGCTAATACAATGCTGTTGGTGTAACATGAAAGTATGCTGTGATCATAGATTTCCTTTAATCGCACACTTGGCAAATAAAACACAGCAGCTATCATAGATTAGTAAAAAGCAGGAATGTCACCTAAATTTAGGTACTTTGCTAGTGTATATGATTCCAGTGTTATACAGGTGGGCCCAACATTAAAAATGGCCTTCAGTTTTCCCTGTAAAGGTCTCTCCCCTCAGGGTGCAGTGAGGCTCTCTGTAGACAACTGTTCATTAAAATTCAGTTAGGGTGATTCCAGCAGCCATTTTGTTCTGTAGTAAAATCTCTAAAGCAGCAGAAAATAGCAAAAACGTAGAATTATAAAAAAAGAGAAGGGGAATGTAAATAAATATAACAGGGAAATGAAGAATGAATAGCAAATATGGCACGCAAGGAAAAAAATGTTGATTTTAGGATACAAAAATTTAGCACCACAGTATACAGTATGTTTAAACCTGCCCATAATCGCTGATACTAATGGGGTACAAAATTCAGATATTTTCTAGAACAGCATTTCTAAACTTTTTTCAGTTGTGGGACCTTTTAAAAGTATGCAAAATCTTGAGGCACCCCAGTTTAAAAAATATAAAAATGTAAATGTCACTTATCAGTAAAAAACCTGAGTCTTGGACAATACAAACAACCTCTTTCATGAAATGAACTTTACATCAGAAATCCCCCCATCATGTTCAGCCTGACCGCAGCATGCCAGTTAATGATGCTGATTCAAGGAAAACTGCTTACGGCATCCCAGGGGAACCCTAATGGAACCCTGCTTGAGAAACACAGATCTAGACAATCTCTAGAATATCCTGGACTCATGCTTCCTTGCAGTACATAAAAGAACAAACTTGGCTAGTGACCTGTAGAACTCTACAAAGGTGTTAGGGAAGACAGGTGTCTTTTGAGATGAAGGAAACTCTTATCCGACTTAGACCCTCCATGGATATGTCCACACTTAACAAGGCCATAAAGCAGACAGCAGCACAACCCCTGCCCTGCATCCTACTTTACTTGATAGACTGAAATCCTGGTTAGTAATATGCAAAGGCTTTCTCTGGCAGACACAATGTCCCTGGAATTCATAAAGACTGACACAGACAGAATTAACGAAGTGTCTCAGAGGCAGTGAGAAAGTGGTGCAGAATGTGCCAAATTCACATACCGGGCTGTAGTGGATATTTGATTTTGGTGCAATACTGGTGCTCTACTCTTATCATACTTTGATTCATATGCAGTTCAAACTGTTCATCTCTTCTGAGGAGAACTGGGACATTAAGCTTTCTATACGTGAACAAATCAGTAAGAGTAGGCACTGGCCATTAACAATAAGAAACATGCGCAAACTCCACCTAATGCATAGAGTGACAATGCAAAAACACATATACATATAAAATAATGTGATATGTGCTAAAAAGTCCAATAAAATAAATAGTAAAAAGTCCCCAAACACCATATTCTTGTGAAATGGAAATAAGGTAACCAGCTCTTCTTAAGAAACCAGCAGTGCTCCACCAACATGTTCAGACAGACTGTGTACTCACCAAGACACATGGTACTATACTGTATATGGTCATATAGGATATCAACTTCTTTATGCAGAATCGCTGAAGCTCATCCACTCATGAAAACCATTATTTGACATCCTCAAATGCCAAACAAATCTCAAAGCCCAAAAGAAATGTTTTTGAATTTTCACTATATATTTAAGGTGGCATTTGCACGTTTCTTATTTTAAGGGCTAGTGCCTACTTTTACTGATTTGTTCACATATGTAAAGTGTTATTTTACACTTAAAGGGCAGTTCCTTAGTTATTGGTTGTGTTTTGGTTTTGTTTTTTTTGCACAGTTATGGGATGGCGCGTTTACATTAAGCTTTCTGTTGTATTTGGAGCATTGCTTTTTATCTGTCGCATGTCTCTTCTGAGGGGAACTGGCACATTAAGCTTTCTATTGTATTTGGCACATTGCTTTTAAATGTCACATGGCTTTTCCTTTTGCATTTTGGCACAATGCTGGTCTGATTGTCGCAGGCCTCTTTCTGAGAGAAACTGGAGCTCTAATTCTCCTCTTGCAATTTGGCAGGATGCTGTTCAAACCAATGTACTCATCTCTGAGGGGAACTGCCATTGGCGCTTCAATTTGGAGTGTTGTTGCTCTAACTGGCGTACTCATCTTTTTGGAGAAAATCTATCAAGGTAACATCATCCATGCAGACTTACCAAATTACAGTGCTTGAGTCAATTAAAATCCCTTTTTTAAGAATTTGATTTCAATAGTAGTTCAATTTTTCCTACTAAAGATATTCCTGAGTTTTAACAAGATTTGCCTAATAAAAGACTTTCTAATGCATCATCAAAAAATAAAAAAAAGGGAAACAATTATTAAAAAAAAAAAAAAGGAACAAAAATGAAAAAAAAAAATAATTTCATTTTCTTTTTTCTCTTATATACTGTCACCAGTCAGTATCCCTGTTGTGTGCCAAAAATTACAACTTCAAAAAAACTCACTATGCCTCTTACTAAATACTTAGAACGTCAGGATTGATCAAATTATATATATATATACACACACACACACACACACACACACACACACATATATATATATATATATATATATATACACACACACACATATATATATATATATATATACACACACACACACACACACACACATACATATATATATATATATATATATATATATATATATATATACACACACACACACATATATATATATATATATATACACAGTTGCAAGAAAAAGTATGTGAACCCCTTGAGATTACGTGGAGTTTTGCATGAATTGGGCATAAAATGTGCTCTGAACGTCATCTAAGTCACAACCATAGAAGAACACAGTCTGCTGAACATAATACTACACAAACATTAGATGTTGCCATGGTTTAATTGCACATAATATGTAAACATTCACAGTGCAGGGAGGA